>NC_054417.1:1537500-1715000 GCF_017976425.1 Toxotes jaculatrix | reverse complement strand
TGTAATTTACACGTGTCATAAGGGACGCATTGAAATGTGACATTTTTAGCAAAAAATAATGTACATACCATGTGTGACTTTTAGTAGACACTCAGATAAAATGGTGCAAAACAAATTTACTGAACTCAGCAGCAAATAGAGAACAGCAACGTCAGAAGAGCATTTAAACTGGACATTAGTGGATTGCAGTGTACAGTAGTTAAGAGGTCATTGTCTCTGTTATCTACCCCGCAGATAATTGTATTTACCCAGATATGAGAAACCTGCCTCTGAGGTTTTTGCCTCCACCTTAATACAACAGAGCTGAATGGAATTTCATCGGTGGTGCTCACAGCACTGCAAGATAACAGTGAAAAAATCTGTGGAAGAAATAGTCCCTGTGTGAACACACACTGTTAACAGCCTGTTCTGAGAATTACTCAGAGTAACAAGGACACTAATTCTGAAAATAGTGAAAATGATTTTGTGGAACAAAAGCTTATAAAACCCTCGGCTCAGGTCAAAGCGAATAACGTCCCTCTGTGTTTTTGTGTCCTGTGTGGTCATGTGCTCTCATCAGACATAAGCAATTTCACATGACGTGCGTCCTTCACGCACACACACACACAAATTCACACATGCGCTACCAACCACGTCTGAAAGATAATCAACTTTCCAGTGATTAAATCTGGGTTTCACGCAATATGATAATATGATCCACTTATATTTCTGGCTGGTAAGTCAACCGCAATTCAGAGTGTGCTTCTGAGCCCACAGGATAAATTCCAGTGTCAGTGTTTTGGCAGGAGAGCCATATCACGCCCTGAATGAAGTTATATTAGAGAGGGGTTTTGTCTCTTTTCTACAAAGGACTGTGGGTCATCTGAGGCATTCACTTCTTTGCTTTTGGAGGCTTCAGGCCTCCAGCTACAGCTGCTATCTTGTTTTCTCTCTCTCTTGGACTCACACTAACCCTATTAACCCTCTGTGTTATGTGTGTATATGTGCCGAGGCGACAACCAGTTCCTCGATCAACCCAGTGAAAGTGTGCAATAAAAAGATATTTCACTTAAAGCTTTTTCCTCCTCCCTGCCTCCTCTTTTTCCTCTCTCCACTGTCATTTCATGCAGTACCCACAGCCACGCCCAGCTCCCCTGACGCCGTGGACCACTACCTGGAGACACCCACTGATGAAAATGAACATGCCCACTTCCAGAAGGCCAAAGAGAGCCTGGAGGCCAAGCACCGTGAGAGGATGTCCCAGGTACTGATGGAGAGGGCAGAGGAAGGAAGAAAAGATTTCACATTTTTTTACTGTTGATGTTTTTTTTTAATTTAACCGGCTTAAAGTTGATCAGCAATCACCACAAGCATGTGAATGAGTAAAGGTGGCTATGCAGGGAAAACAGAAAGGAGGACTTTCTTTGTAACAGGGAGTGGACAAAGATATTTCTATGAATAGAAAATGGAGGAAAAAGAGGTGTGGCGAGTAAAACGAATAGGTGCGTTTGTTAATCCCTCCCGGGTAAGCCGACTGAGCCATTTCAACTTTAATTGTATTCTTTAATCAACCGGCTCGCTCTCCGGCGGGGAGCCAGATGGTCCTCAGCAACGTCACAGTTCTCAAAGCTCCAGACAAGAACACTAACAACCTTGTGTGGCACTTAGAGCAACATTTATTTATGTGTTTATTTATTTATTTACGGTGCCAGAGTTTGTGCACCGCTCTAGTTCGGAGCTACAGGCGCAGTACCATCTGATTTCACACAGTTGACTTCACCCTTATAGATACTTTCAGGTCATGTCTTTGGTAAAGGCCTGAGCTGAATTTTAAAAAAAATCCCCCCAGAGAGGAGGAGGTGAGGGAGGATGTGCGGTCATCTTTCTACACGTAATGAAACAGACTGAAAAGGGAACAGAAACTGTTGATCACAGACTTTAGCTGCTGTTATAGTACTGCACTTTGTTCCAGAGAATAACCCCCCAGTATGATTTACAAAGCAAAAAACTCCCAAATATAAACGTGCACTAACTGAAAGGATTATTTACCCAGACTGGAACAATCGAATATTTACCCTCTGCAGCCCAGATGTTATCGTTTCATAGCCGTGAAAAGATCAGATCTATGCCACAAAGAGCAGTAAGATGTTTCCCTCAAGTGTAAAATCAACCTCTGACAGATCACGTGAAAAGATAAAGTGGATTGACAAGTCTAATTAATGTGTTTCCTTCCTTTTCTTGTGCTCAGGTGATGAGAGAGTGGGAGGAGGCTGAGAGGGAAGCGAAGAACCTCCCACGTGCTGACAAGAAGGCAGTCATCCAGGTAAGCCGTGGATAAAGCAGACGTATACAAAGCATCCGGGGGAGTTTTTCTGTGCCTTTCATCGCTCTGTGTCGTGTGCGTGCAGCGTTTCCAGGAGAAGGTGGAGGCGCTGGAGCAGGAGGCAGCCAGCGAACGCCAGCAGCTGGTGGAGACCCACATGGCCCGTGTGGAGGCTCTGCTCAATGACCGCCGCCGCCTGGCTCTGGAGAGCTACCTGACCGCCCTGCAGCAGGACCCACCCAGGGTGCGTTTAATGCACAGCTCTGCAACTGATGCTCAACAACTGGAGCCATTTCTGGTCCAGACTGTATATATAAATACTTCACATACGTCCTCTCCCCGTCTTTTGCAGCCTCGCCACGTCTTCAGCCTGCTGAAGAAGTACGTGCGTGCTGAGCAGAAGGACAGGCAGCACACCCTCAAACACTTTGAACACGTCCGCATGGTGGATCCCAAGAAGGCGGCCCAGATTAGACCTCAGGTAATTTACCTACTATCCTCATTTAAAGTATTTATAGACCTATGTAGTATGAGTCTGCCTTTTCTGTACTATATAAATACAGTTTTTGGTTTACTTTTATTTTAGATCAGTTCAAGCTATTGCAGTTTTTTGTATGTGTGTGTGCAATAGGTGCTGACCCACCTGCGTGTCATTGAGGAGCGTATGAACCAGTCTCTGGGTCTTCTCTACAAGGTGCCCGGTGTGGCCGACGATATCCAGGACCAAGTTGGTGAGTTTGTCATTTCTACACTTTTTAAGAGACTCGCACTGAAGCATTACGCTGATCAAAAAGAGAATCTGAATAACTAAAAGGCAAAGTCTAATGATGTAAACACAGAGGCAAAACCAGGAAAGATGGAAAGCCGAAGAAAATGAATATTATTCAGAATGACCCGACACTGCATCTTGTTAATAAGTAGTTTAGATGTTTTTGATGTTCACTGTGTGACTGCTGACCCTGGCATGAGAGAGATATGGAGGGAGACACACTGTCCTAATTGTACGAAGTGTAACAGAGAGATTGAATGCTCCAAATTCCAGCCTCCAAAAATACAATCTTTTTGTTGATAAGGGCATTGGAGCCATTTGGCCTAATTCTTCTGTTCAGAGTCAAATGAAACTGTTTGCCGGGAAGATAAATCCCCTTCCCCTCCCTCCCGTCCCCACATTTGTTAGGTGTCTATGGGTTTTTGGGTTTATTGGAGTTGCATGCGTCACGCAGCCATCTGTGTCTCTGTCTCAGAGACTGTCACAGTCTGTGCTGCCCAGCAAAACATGCACACAGGAACAAACATGCACAGAAGAAAAAGCACCATTCAGTCATTTCTAGGCAGCAGGTCTATGAAAAAACTGAGCCAAGCATTTCTTGCAGACTGTCTGCCCCCCTCTGATAGAGGAACATTGGTGTGGTAGATGTAAAATGTTTGATAATATTTGGATAAATGTAGTGACGCTCCCTTCCTTTCCTGTTTCCACTTCTGTCCCTCTTCTTTCCTTCATTCCTCTTGTCTCCTCTGACTTTTCTCTGTCCTTCATGTCTCCTCATCATGTCCATCCAGAGCTCCTGCAGAGGGAGCAGGCGGAGATGGCCCAGCAGCTGGCAAACCTGCAGACGGACGTGAGGGTGAGCTACGGCAATGACGCCCTGATGCCCGACCAGGAGCTGGGAGACAGCCAGACCGACCTATTGCCCCAGGAAGACACTCTGGGCTTGGCCGGAGTCGGCTTCATCCACCCTGAGGTCTTCAACCAGCCTAACACTGAGAACCAGGGTACTTACTGACGCACTGGGTTGTTGATAACAGCAATAACATTGTCAAAGAGCAGCAGCTACATTTTGGTCGCTACAAAGCGATAAGAATTCCACGTTTGGCCTTGTCGGACTTTGTGGCATGAAAAAGTTTGCTACCTTTTTGAGTTTTTGCTCAATATTTATGCTACAAAATGATTTAAATCTGAAATGTCTCTCTCTCTCTCCCTCTAGTTGAGCCAGTGGACTCTCGCCCTAATCTCGACAGAGGCATTCCCACACGGCCAGGTTGGTGCTGCTGTTGAAAAAGTTATCCCAGTATTGTGATTTTAAGTGTTTATGTGCATGTAAAGAATCAGATAGACAGGGTATAAGGCCTGCAGATATTATGGTGTTGACTCTGTCACATTCTGCCTCCCAGGTTGCCAGGCTGCTAACTCTGAAAGTGTTTACAAGCACTTTCTTTGAAGTCCCTTATCAGTGTTTGCTTACTCATTTGTAAAGATGGCACTTGATGAAGGAATGCACCCTCTGGTGGCAACACTGGAGTCACTCTGTCCTCTGCCACATATGAGACGTGGAGCCAAAGTAGTTGTAGATTCAGATTAAATTATAAATATCGTCAAGGAAACTCTTCCAGTACTCTGCGGTCCTGATGTATGGATATATAATAAGCCACTTGATATAAAGGTTTGATTTAATGTTGGTTTACAGCTATTATTATCTTGAGAACATATGTAGGAATTAATAGATAATAAATCATAAACTACTAAGTTCATGGCTGCAGTTCCATGTGCATTTTATTAGTAATGGCTGCTTTGTTAAAATAGCCTCTGAGACAGCAAAACATATTTGTCCAGGTTAAGTAAAGTCTCCTCTTCAAATCCATCATAAGATAAGAAGTAAAGTCGGGAAAATATTTTTCCGTTACCCCTCCCTCTCTCAGCCATTATTTGCACACCGCCAGCTCCACTTGACCTCCATTAAGGCACCAGCTGCAGCTGTTAGGAGATTTGTGCAGCAGGGTCTATGCACACTGCATATGCTGCGCTATGTGTTTTCTATCTTCATTTCATACTGCTGTTACATCCACTGCTCCTCTGTCCGTCCTGCTCGAGCCGGGTGAGTTTGATCTCAGCGAGTTTGTGTGTGAGGCAGAGAGAGCAGCTGAGTGTCACCATCCATAATAGATAATTCTTTTCCTTCCCCTGCCAGTGACTGGAATGAAGATGGAACCTATTCCTGCGCTGCGCATGGAGACGGAGGACAGACAGAGCACTGAATATGAAGTTCACCACCAGAAACTGGTAAAACAACACACGCACACAAACTCCTGAACACAGACACGAGCCCAGTCGGTCACAGACAGTGCAGATACGTAGACTCATTTAAAACCAGTGTGTGTTAATATACAGGCTGATTAATAAACACAGGGAAACAGATGAAGATGCATTTGCTGACACATGCAAACTTGCACTCTGCCCCCTCGAGTCCACAGGTACACACGCACACACAGTCAGGTCCATGTTTCCACTTTGTCGTCCTGGTAAACTCCCAAGGTTGTCACCATGGAGACAGGTGTCCATGGAGACAACCGCGTCACGCTTGCCTGTTCTTCTCTAAAATCCACTGTCCTCCGATCAGAGTTAAGTTGTTTAAGTCTGTAAATATTTCACTGGTCAGCCACAGGTTATTGTACTAAACATAATAAGGCTCCAACCCAGTTCTGCATTCATTCATTAATCTCATCCAATACTGTAAAACCAGCACAAAAACCCCAATCCGTCCTCAGTCAAATTATAATCCACGTACTTTATTCTTCTCACCTAAAGGCTTTAATCCCTTAATCCCTGCACTTTATTACGTATCACATTTCTTGCATTCACTTGGAGCAGTCAGTGTGTCGGGCAGCCTCCTCAACTCAGCCTCTTAATTTGATATTCACTGTAACCCCAATCAGTGTCCCGTAGGATTATTGTGGAGGAGGTTCAGCAGCCTGAAATTAAGTCCCCACTCGCTGGCACAGGCAGGGGTGTCGAGATGTCAAGATGCATTAGTGGCGTTTTGAAGTTTGTGCCAGTTGACACGAACGTCAGCAGAGGTGGAGATATCAGGACTTGTTTTCCTCCCTTCAAAAGACTCCATTTGCTTCTATTTATTCTGGTATTGAATGATGAAAAATGAGCTCCACAGAGGAGCATAATCCGTGACACAGAAGCTGAAGCCTTCATTTGGTTCTTGGGAATTTCTTTAAATCATGTGTATCTGTGTTGTGTTGTCTCGGAGCTGAGTCATGCTGCATCACTTCTTCTTTACGTTGTGCTCTACCTTCGGTAAAGTCACCCGGCAGCCACAGGAAGACAGTAGCGTCTCCACCAGGAAATTATCCCTCAAAAATAAGTCAGCTTACATATATTTGTCCTGTCCATGTGTTCTTTTGTCTTGCGTCTTTGTTTCCCAGCAGCACAGCATTGTTATTCTCAACTATTTGAAAAAGGACAAAAACAGATACGTGATAGGAAATGTAATTACACAAATCACGCCCAGCAAAACGACTTGGGGAAATGAAAACTGGGAAGAAACAGCAGTAAATGAGCTGTAGGTAGCAGCAGCTTCAGGAGATCATTGTCACCCTGAGGGGAGAGACATCAAAACCAACACACTACGCTCATTATTCAGCAGTGAAACAAACACACAGTGACACATTATTTCCACGGCAGAAAGAAAAGTCAGTGGTGGGGTAAAAGACAGTATTTTACTCATTATATTAAAATCATCCTCCTGCCGTCTGCCCTTCCACTCCCACAGGTCTTCTTCGCAGAGGACGTGGGCTCCAACAAGGGCGCCATCATCGGATTGATGGTCGGAGGTGTCGTCATAGCGACCGTGATCGTCATCACCTTGGTGATGCTGAGGAAGAAGCAGTACACCTCCATCCACCACGGAGTCATCGAGGTGAGAAACAGCTGACCTGTGTTTGTGTGTGCTGTGTACAAGCTGTTCTGTGCGGCACTCAATCTGGTGCGTAAGGGTGATGCTGTGCCCGCACGTGTGAGCTCAAGCTGTTTTTCAGTATGGCACTGGTGCTGGTGTATATGTAGATACATCAGGTTATATATGTTTCATCAGAGTCTGAAAAGGCCTTAGAAATATAGAGCGGTAATGGTACCCTGAAAAAATAACAACTCTCTAAATATAATTAGATTAATGCCCGTTACCAATTAATTTCCTGCTTTGCTTTTTTAATTACCCTCATTTATCATTTCCGAATTTTCATTAGCCTTTTAATTAAAAAAAAAAAAACGGTAGTCAGGTCGGCCTTGTTTCTTTATTTTTTGTCAATTACTTTCAAAATAATCACATCCAGGAGGCATTAAAAAGGTACTGAAGTGTTGATTCTCTTATACTTGTGCACAGTGTATGAGCATTTGTGTGTAACCCCCCGCCCCCCACCCACTCTCTGGTTCACCTCCAGGTGGACGCTGCCGTCACCCCCGAGGAGCGCCACCTGTCTAAGATGCAGCAGAACGGCTACGAGAATCCAACCTACAAGTTCTTTGAGCAGATGCAGAACTGAGGAGGATGTCACATATATATATATACACACACACACACACACACATTAATACACACAAAAACATCTCCTCCCACACATCACGCACCTCCCCTTCCCCATCCTCCCCCTCCAACTAGTCCCACGTCTCCAAAAGGCAGTGTGGCTTAGATCTTTGAGTGACTGAAATAGTCAGTTACGAGCATATGGAGCGACTGTAGCCAGGGTTTTCTTTCACTCTTGCCTGGGCGGACGCTGTGGCCAAGCCAGTTTGCACCAAGTTTGTTCACTTTATTGGAGCAAGTCGCCTTTTAATTAAAGAAAGGGGTTTTTATATGTTGCTCCGTCTGGGCCTGCTGATGTATGGAAAAAGGCCCCGCCCAGTGCATCGAAACAAACCCACCCATAGGGGAAAGAAGCGGGTTCTCTCCACACTGATTCAGGGCCAGTGTATAGTTGGGGTTTTTTTGGCTTGGGAAGGTTTTAGGTTTGGACGTGTGTAGGCAAATCTGACCACTGATCAGTAGAATAAGAGGCGCACGCTGATCTGGGCCTCATTTACAAGAACTGGTTGCATGCAGATGAATCCGAGTCATTTTAAATCATTCTACAACGTGTGGACTTATTCATTTGTTCCAGTCATATTCTTTGTAATGATTATATGATGAAATACAGGTTTAAATCAAGCAACATGATTTTTATAAATGAGGCCCAATGATTCCCTTCCTACTGCACCACTACTGCACTCACTCTACAGTCTACACTGGAGTATAAGTGAGCCTCCTCTCCCCTCCTCCTCCTTCCCCATCCTTCCCTTCATCCTCTTTTCTTTGTGCATTCTTACGACAGCTGGGCTGTGTTAAGTCACACAAGGCTCTTAAGGATATTTGGAGATGCTGATGATAATGAATATGTTGATGACGACGATAGTAACTATGTATTCTGAATGAGCTGTTTTTATTTTAGAGTTTTTCTCTATCGTTTCCAGTTTTGTTTTTCAAAAAAGAATGAAAACAGAGAAAAAAAAATCAGCCAATGTAAAGTCCTTTTTTTAAATTGCGTGTAATGTTGCTGAAGTTATGCTCAAGTCTTAGCTGTTCCTATGTAGTGCATGACAACAATGACAACAGGATTTGGAAAAAAAAAAAAACAAGATCTTAACGCTGCTCTCTCTTGAGATCCTTTCTCACATATAGATTGTCATTCTAGCAAGATTGTACATTTAGTATCTTCTCGTGATCACGTGATTTCAAACAATGATGAAAAATATATATAAATCTAGATGAACAGGCTCTGCTTTGATATCATGTAAAATACACATTTAAAAGAGATCTGTGATTTTTGGAATTTAAGTGTGTTTGTCTTTTCTTTTATTATTATTATTATTTGATTTCTTATTTTTTGATTTCTTATTATTTTTTTTTTTAACCATGCTACGTTCCTGAAGCTACAGGAGGGGGGCTGGCTTCATCTCTGTTTGTATATGATTCTCATTCAGTAAAATATATTGTGTTAAAAAATCTCATTCATAGGGGCTTTCAGAAATCACCCTATTTAGTTTTTTTTTTCTTTTTTGTTGGATTCATGTTACCGTGTTTTTTGAAAAGGGCATGTTAGGGGGGTGAAGGTTATGGGGCGTGGGAAGAGAAATGGAGATTATCTCTGTGTGTGTCTTGTCATTTTCAGTCTGGTGTTTCGTCCAGTTGTAAGCCGACGCTGTTTCTTTTTTGGTTTTGTAATCATTTTGCTTTCTGCTGATAGAACAGGTGAAGTGCTGAGAGGTGGAAGGAGGAGGAGGAGGAGGAAGGAGGGCGAGCTAGAGAGGAAATGACTTGCAGTTCCGGATGGATAGCCAGCCAGGCAGGTAGTCTGTATATATATAATGGATTTTCACTTCCCCCAGCTTTTCCCTTCCCCTCCCTCCCTCCTTCGCCTTCCTTTTCCTTCAGGCATGCTGCTCACCTCTCTGCCATCAACGCACACTTGACTCCTCAGAGGCACAGCACTGGAGTCCGTATATAGATACTAGGCGTTCACTGTCGAGAGGACTGAGACCGAGTCGTGGGCGAGGATGTGAAAGTAGGGATCAAATATTAGTCTGAGGTAAATTCAAGCTTGTAGGTGAGAATCCCCCCGTTCATCTTCATACAGTCAGCTCATGTTAAAGATTTGTCACCATCTCAACATTACAGAAAAATACAGCGTGACCTCACACTCTGTTGAGACATCTAATGGCAAGAAAGATCTGTGAGAACAGTGAGTGGAATGTACATATGGAGGCTGCAGTGGGGTGGGTCCATGGTTTTCAGAGGGTGCTTGATAGAAGCCCAACAGAGGGCAGTAGAGTAGAAGAGGAAGCAGGATTTTCTTTTTATCTTTTTCTGTGGGTTATATATTGGTTTTGTTTTCCACTGTGTAATATTGTGCAGGCCATTTGCATTGACTGGGAAAACGCTTTCTACACTGTATTCCATAATAAAGTTTTGAATGTACATACAGATGCTGTGTCTGTGGGGGTTTTTTCAGATCACAGAATTTGGATCTTACTGTGTCCTGTTTTATTCTAATAACCAAACATTAATTACATTGCATTACATTAATTAATATTAGTTTAATTTAAAACTGATACCCTGAAAGGGGATTTTTTTTTTATCTGAGCTTCATGTAAAGAGGCCAGAGGTCACTCACAGACAGAAGACAGCCGACTGGAGCTGACAGGGCTGCAGTGTGTTGCCCAAGGACAAATTAGAGGACTTCCTGATACAGATGAGCCCAGGCCATCTTCCTAAAGGTTATATTATTTTGCATTACACTGAAATCAAACCAGTGTTTTAGGTGGACCACATTCAATACAATCAGTGTTCCAGTGATAAATAAAATACCCATCCTATACTGCTCTGCAATGGTGGAAGAAGTACCTATGCTTTGCTTTAGGTGGAGCACTAATACCACAATATAAAAATACTCCATTACAATTACAAGTAAATAGTATTTAAAATCCCACTTTAGTAAAAGTATGGAACAATTATCAGCAAAATATACTTAAAGTTTAAAAAGTAAAAGCACTTAAGAATAAAAAAAAGTCTGCTTTGTCTTTTGTATTATCATATTTGTGCTTGTTTCTTTGCTCGGTTCGTGAGGACGACCTAAATGTGCGCAGCGCTGCGCATGTGAAGTCACGTTTTGACGTCCGTGAACGCCCCATCCTCACTGCGTCACCACATTCCCACAATCCACCGCGGGTCCTCCGCTTTTGCACTCTGTGCGCTGCATGTCAAAGTCAAGGTGAGTGCTTCATTTTAAAAGAAACGCATTTAATTTCACCCTTTGTGCGATTACCGCGCAAACTGACAAACGCAGGCTTGTTTCATCGCCGAGTTTAACGTCGGCAGGAGACACGGCAGCGCAGCGAACGACAGAGGATATCGTTTGAAGGCTGTGTTGCCTCAGCTAAAGCTAGCTTAGCTTGCTAGCATTAGATATTGTTTGGGCGAGTGAATGAAGCTTTGAGCCGCATCGAAACCGAGCACGACTAAAATCGCAGTGAAAATAGTGAATGAAGGCGACAGTCACATTAAACCATTGTTTGGAATTGCTTTGAAAGTAAGCCAGCTAACCCAATGTCAGTTACCATGGATGCTAATATGCTAATTCTAGCTGGCCTGCTATTCAGCGTTCCTTCCCTACAACTGTGCAGCAGCACCTCCACATTTAGATGTTAAATTATTCAATGGTTAATGCAGGATGTAATTTGAATTTGGAATAAAAATAAATACTAGTTTTATTTGTTTATTTTCTTAATCATTGCTTGAACAACACCAAATAAGTGAACCAGGAATCCAGTTAATATTTTTGACAAGTTTTAGATTATTGCAGTGTTAACAGTTGTTAGTATAAAACATAATTATTCCGTTTTTATGTAAAGATTCCAGGTTTTAACAGTGCCCTTGGTTCACTGATGTACAGGGGAGCTTTTGAAGTACAAAGTGACCCACCCAGTACATTTCACAGTAAATTTTATATTAGTAGTTATTTCCACTTATTGTACCAAACTAGATGCTGATCATGTCTTGCTGCACTGATACAGTCCTGAGAACAGCCTAACCCGAGGCCTCTTTTCTCCTTTAGATGGCACTTCACAGATTATTCCAGCTGTCCTCTGTACTGCGCTCTGCTGTGAGCCTGACTTTGCGAAGGAACATTGGCATCTCCGCTGTCCTCTTCAACCGGGCCAAGGAGCTCGACCCCGTGCAGAAACTATTCCTGGACAAGATCCGTGACTACAACTCCAAGAGCAAGTCAGTGCACGATACACAACTCCTGTCATGACCACATCCTTACTGTTTAGAAATATCGTTTAGATTTCAATGGTCGATCAGAGTTCACATCAAAAAGATTTTGCAAGTAGGCTTCCAGCTCAGTGTTCACTAACTTGTGAAATATTAATTTGAAAAATGGAGAACTACTTTTTGGCTTTTTTTTTAGCACAAATTTAAACCACAGTCCCATCCATTTAAATTATATTCAAACATACTCCCGCGACCACGGTCACGCTCATTTCTCAAACATTATTTGATGCCGTGGCTCTCTCAGGGCTTCTGGTGGCATCGTGGACGCAGGGCCCTCTTACCAGAAGAACCTGTCTGAAGAGGTAACCAAACTACAGAGGCTTTACGGTGGAGGAGATCTCACCAAGTTTCCTGACGTAAAATTCACAGGTTAGTAAAAGTTTATGTTGGTTTACATGGGGTGCTGTGTCGTCTCCTGTGATTGTTGATTGAATAGAAATTATAACTATTTTGATGATCTACAGTGTTAACAGAAATGCGTGACTGAAGAGATGCACTGTGATTTCAGGCTTTGTCTGTGTCTATATATAGTGCATAGATGGTGACACTTGTCAAAGCAAGATGATTCTCTGAGACACTTTTATTCCTGAGATTCAGAGTATTTTTGTTGAAGCTACAATTAGCTAGTTGCTATAAATTGCTGTAATTCTTATCTAGATATCAGATCTAATCTCAAGTGTTGTTACATGTTGTACAGGTGTCATACATCTCATTTCAAAACTGATTTACACACAGAAACAACTGTCACTAATAGTTCTCTGTTGTTTGGTTTTTTTTTTCAGAGCCCAAGCTTGATGAAGCACCCAAGTGAATGCTGTCCATGTTGTAAATCTCACATGTTGTATGTCACCAACATGTTGTATTTAATTAATAAAAATATAGTGGATTGAACTGTTGTTATCAACACTTGTTATCACTAAAATGATTCTGATGTTACTACAATAAACAAGTTTCCAGATACCAACATTTAGTGATTACATAATTATAACTGATATCTCCAAATATCTTTTTAATAGCTATTAAGATCTTTGGCATCATTGTACACACATGTCAGGGGCATTAAACCATATTTGAATAATGATGGCCGTCACAATTTCATCCAGAGCATAGACAGGAAAATAAACAAATGTAAACACATGATCTGGCTCAGTATTAGATCCACATAGGACCCCTGTGTAAGATGTAGGGTCTCTGATCAAATCCTTTGGACTTTCCCTAACTGGACTTCAGTGAAGTGGCCTCCAGTGTTTATGTGATGACATGCAGATGATAAAGTAATTTTGATACCAGTGCTGTAGATGACAGACAAATTAAAAAGGCTTCCTTCTCTCTTGGATTGGCTTTGTCTGGTTTTGTGTTGTCATTAAGCATATGAGGATCTTTTGTGGCACTGTGGCCCCAGTTTTACAGAAGGCAAAATACTGTCTGAAGTCAACTGCATTTATGTTTGAGAGGATTGAGATGTTTTCTATATAGCATTAATGAGAAATCATCTACTTATTCATCGTCCTCATCTTCGAGGCTGAGAGAAAAACATAAACTTAAAGTTTAATAAAAAGGGATTAAACAAATTAACTTGTTTAAGATGTCAAAAGTAGGCGCAGGGAGGGATCAAATCAGGGGAAGACTTTTGCAACAGCAAGAGCGAGAATATTACAGCATTTACTTTCCAGAAAGTGCCACAGCTGACATCCTGACCTGCTGATTTATAAAAACACCTTACCACACAACCCTGATTACCCAATAACGTCATAAAAGAGAGAGCCACATCACATATGGCAGGCTTTCATGTTATATAGGACATATTGTGTCTTAGCCTGACTTACAGACAGAAGGGGTCACGAAGGATTCTTTAGTGTTCTGATGAGGGAAAGAGGATGCAGTCTCTTTTTTAAAAGTCAGATGCTTTTATTTTGGAATAAAATCTGACTAGTTGTACTGGTTGTGAAGCTGTCCTGACACCAGTTTCTATTTTTATTTAGTAATTTTGTCTTCTAGATATTTTGCAAAACATTTTTATGTGGATTTACTTGTGTATTTAATTGATGGATATTTATTTCCTATGTTTTGGTGAACAGTGTTGGTTCATGAGGATGTGAACACAGAAATTTCTTTGTTATTAATGGATGAAAAATCTGAGTCTTGAACCTTGAACTGTAATAATATATATTCCTGTTCAAAATCCCATATATAAGTTAAATGAACACAAATACATTCATGACATACCATTTTCCTATGTGCATCTTTTTTCAATCTTTTAATCATGTCAAAATGTTACTACAAGTCCTGTTACTACAATCATCTGACGCAGGCACATGCAGAAACATGCTGGGGAAGGAAGTGGGACATTGGGCCATCTCTCCATCAAAAACCCATATTGTGTCACTCATAAAAGGGTGCTGGTCTGTACAAACATCTTTGTAAAGCTTGTCATCTTTGAAAACTTCAGGCCAGGTCAGTGCGGGAGGTGAGTATCTACAGGGGCTGTACATTTAAAGCTGCACAATGCAACTTTCCAAACTGTGGGAAAACAGCTGCTTGTAATTGTTAAAAGGGAAGTGTAATATAATTCATCCTCTTTCTGACGTTTTCCCTCTTTTCAAGCGCAGTTTTGTCCATTACTGGATTTATTTATTTATTATTTTACAATGTCAACACTGACCTATGAAAGAGGAGAATATACAGGGTTTCAAACTGTGCTTGCCTCCTACAGCTTAAAATCTCAACCATCCTGAACATGGCAGAAGGTGGATCCGTGTTTTCGTCGCTCAGCTTTTACTTTGAGGATCTTTATGAAGAACTGAATGTAACCACCGACTTCAATCTGACAACCTACAGCCCTGATCCAAGGAAATCACCATGTCCCGTGAAGATGCTGGAACCCAACGCAGCTCTGTCCCTGTGTTGCATCCTCATACTCATCTTTTTACTGGCAGTACCAGGAAACCTGTTAGTGGGGTGGGTGATCAGCACCAGCAGACAGGCCCTGACTCCATCGGAGGTGTACTTGTTTCATCTGACGATAGCAGATGGTCTGTTGGCCCTCACCATCCCGTTCTGGGCTGTAGCAGTGGTCCGAGGATGGATCTTTGGAGACTTCATGTGCAAATTCCTCAGTCTTATTGTGGAGGCGAACTTCTACACCAGCATCATCTTCCTGGCGTGTATCAGCATCGATCGTTATCTTGTGATCGTGCGCGCCAGTGACAGTGTCAAGAGTCGCCAGAGGATGTGCAGCCGGGTCCTCTGTGCGGGAGTCTGGGCCCTCGGTTGGGCCCTCAGTCTGCCTGCGCTTTTCAACGATGCCACCAAGCTCAACAATAACACAGACATAATGATTTGCTCGGAAACCTTCGACATTGGCAGTGCCACCTCGTGGAGACTCGCCACCCGTGGATTGCGCCATATTTTTGGTTTTTTGCTCCCTCTGTGCATCATGATGGTGTGCTACAGCATCACCATTGCGAGGCTGCTGCGCACTCGTGGTTTCCAGAAGCACCGGGCCATGAGGGTGATCTCAGCCGTGGTGATTGCATTTGTGCTGTGCTGGACACCATACCATGTAACCATGATCGTAGACACACTGATTAGGGGTGATGTGATACCATATGGCTGTGCCATGAGGATGTCAGTGAACCTGGCCTTGTTTACAACCAACAGTCTGGGTCTGCTCCACAGCAGCATCAACCCGGTCCTCTATGCGTTCGTGGGGGAGAAGTTCAGGAAAAAGATGATGCAGCTTTTTCAAAGGAAGTTCAGGCAGGAGAGGTTGTCAGGGTCAAGGTTCAGCAGGTCCACATCTCAGACCTCAGAAGGAAGTGGAACTGTTTTCTGAAAGCGGAACTGTTTTCTGAAAGCAGAACTGTTTTCTGAAAGCTTTGGAGCGATGGATCTTTTAAAACACAGCACACTTCCAAGTTTATTTTTTCATTCCAGAGAGGAAGGTGCTCTCCCAAATCCAAATCACACTTTTCAAAATTCAAGTACAAGAGCTTTTGCTACCCACAAACTGTAAATTCCCCCTTCAGACTGTAATAATTATAAATTGATCTTCAAGACACAGCCAGTGCCACAGAATAGACAAACCAACCAGGGAAAAGGTAGGTTACTTATGATATAATGATTATGTTTTAAAATAAGAGCATTTATTATAGTGTAGTCTTTTTTCTTGAAGCTATATCCATCTGATGTCCAGAAAGCTGTGTTTGCCCTGCACAGGATTTTTCTGTATGCTTACAGTACTGTTTAATATTCTACTCTTGGATTACGTTGTACACTGCTGCCATCTACTGAGCTCAATCACCTATAGCCACGAATTCCAGCCTGTGATTTGATCAAGTCTGTGTATATTTTTCTCATTAAGTATTTTTGTTGCTACAAAGTGAAACACTTTTGATGTGGTGACATATATTGTGGATCTGTTCAACTGGATGCCTTTAACTACTGTGCACACTGCAGTAGACCGTCCCATGTACTATGTTTCCGTGTTTATTTAAGTATGACTTAAAGTCTTTTGAGCTTTGAAGTTTGTATTTACAGCTGGCAGTTACACGCTTTGCAACCTTCCCTGAACAGACTGATTTGTTCCTGTGGATTTGTGGTTGGTTCATTTTCACAGGGTCTGTTTTGCCAATAAAATCATTAATAACTCACCTGTCTGATATGCAAAACTTTTGAAACTTGACCTTGACAACTGGGAAACCTGTCTGTGCTGTTACAAGCAGCTACAAAATGATTTAATACATTTGTTTTCTCAAAATACACAATAGTAATAATATTATGTTATTCATTACAGTATTGCATATTATTATATTGACACATCTGCATATTAATTTTCTTATGGGTTGTAAAATAATAATAATAAATAATAATCATTTTGCATTTAAGAAACAAAAAACTCGAAAAGAAAATCAGTTTACTTTGGTTACATAAAGTTTTGCCTTCAGACCCAGTGGAACTACATTGCCCAGAAATCAACGCGCAGTAAAGAAGACGCGATTGGCCAATTGAGCAGCAGCTTTTGACGGAACGCACGAGGTATGTAACGTTTGCTCGAATTTGAACAATTTAAAATTACAAACAAGTAAACTGCGCCTTTTTAACGGAGAACCAGCTTTTTTGTCATGTTTACGGTTTGTCGGTTACTCGCCATAAACGCAGTGTTTTGAATTCGTGCCAACAGGAGCTACACGAGTGTGCAGTCCTTACAGCTATGTTTCGTTAACCGCCGTGCTAGCTGTAAATTCCTACATCTGTCTGTTGATTGTGCGTCGAAGCGACTTCGCCGATGTGCGTCTCGTTGTCCTGCACAAAGAACTCAACTAGCGAGCTTTAGCACATTAGCAGCTAACGTAACAGTAAGACGAGCCTTTGTGTTTTCTTTTTCTTCTTCTTGTTTTTTAATATGCTGGCATGTGGAGCGCTGGTTTGTGTGTGATCCGCTGAATAGATTGTGTAATCTGTTTGCATTCCCCCCTTAAAGTCTGGGCACGTAACTTCGGCCATGTAGTTCACAAGTCTTTTATATAGTTATAACTTTTATATAGTTCATCAGAAAGTGCCGCCCCTCAGACAGAGTCTGTGAGCGAAGCTGTGCTGAGAAATGTGACTGAGCATGGCTCTGCTTTATCCAGCAGATATAACCACACGTCTGATTTTAAAGCTGAAGTAACTGGTTAATTATTCGGTTGGTAGGACTTTGGATAATCATGATCTGATTATGTAAATCGTTGCCTTAGAGCTTAGAGAGAGAGGACTATTCAATCAATCAATAGGTTTATCAACACAAAGAAAGCGGGGACTGTTTTTCAAGCACAGCTCCCAGATGTCAGCTGTTCTCAGCCTCCCACAGAGGAAGCTCTTTTGTTTACTTATTTATTTTCTGTTTTATAGTGGACTAAATACCTTTGGAGTTTGGACCGTTGGTCAAACAGAACTGCACATTTGTAGACGTCACCTTGGACACTGATGGACATGTCTCACTCTCGTCCATATATGATAGTAAAGGGAGAGCATTTCTAGTTTCCATGTAATTTTATGTTCTGAGTAGCTCTAAAGCCCAGAGGGTTTTGTGTGGTCAGACAGAACAAGCACTCTGAGAGCTGGCGATTGGCATTGACATTGAGAATGAGAGTTAATTGCAGCCCTGTTTTAGTCACAGCAGTGTTTTGTGGTCTGCCACAGTTTTGCTAGAAAACGCAGCCGTGCTCAGATGTCAGCGGCGGTGTTTGCACAGCGTAAAAATCATCTGACGAACTAACAACATTGTTATCTTTTCAGGTTGACAATGACACCGCACTCAGCTGCTGGATAGCTTGCTGTCAGACAATGTCACCGTGTGGAATGAAGCAAAGGTCAACGTTTTCTCTTACATGTGAACAGCAGCATGTAGCATTTTAACTACCCCGTCATCACCCAGTTAAATGGTTCGCCTTCACCGTTTCAGTATTCTCTGGCATGGAGAAGCAGAAGAGTTGAGGGGAAAACCCCGGTTTGTTTGACGTTTACAGCTGGCTTTTTACACTTTTTTGGTTCATTTCCAAGAAGACGTCGGCAGCTTTGCTCAGCAAAACAAATCCTCGCATGCTGATTTGACAAAAAACAAAAACAAGAACTACACCCTGCATCACAGTGTGGCCCAAAAACCAGCAAACACAATGGTAGCAGACGACACCGCGGGAAGTGGGGACAGATCGGAGGTGGAGAAAGAGATGGACCTGACAGTGCTTGCATCTAAAGATACTGAAGGACATGAAGACGGAGACATAGAGATGGCTGTCTCTTCTTCCGAGGCGCCGACTTTCTCCGAAGGTGTTCCAGAGGAAGCCAAGGAGGCCAGGAAGTGGAAGTGCGCCGTGATATTCTTGTGTTTCTATGGGTTTATGACATCGATAAGGCCCGGGGAGCCCTTCATTACACCATATCTGCTCAGCTCTGAGAAGAACTTCACCAGGCAACAGGTTAGCAGTGCACACAGACTGAAATGTGTTGGTGTTTTTTACAGGTATGCGTGTGTGTGAAGGAAGTGAAGGAACACTGGTGCAGCCACATTTGTAGCATCTTCAATACAGTGAAGTTAGTACTGATACAAAAGCCAATAATGAAGCTGAGAAGTTGTTTTCGTCGTCCACAGAAGTACAGACGTCTTTCGCCTTTTCCTCCATGCAGTTAAGCAGTACAAATAATGAGTGCCCTGTGGGGAGTTTGCTGATCCATCTTACTGAGGTCAAAGTTCACATTCCTCCTAACTGGGTCAATGTAATAGGTTTGTGAAGGTTTATAATCAAGGAATGTAGGATGAGGGTTTTGTAGAACGGAATGGGATGGTTTCTTTTTTTTTTTCCTTTTTCTGAATTGACCATGACCTCGTTCTGAGCAGGAACAGTTGGTTCCCTGCCAAACTGTCATTCAGAGAAGAGAAAGTGTTAAATATTTCCAGCATATTGATGTTTGTCAGACTGGCTCGGGCAGTGTGAGTGGGAAAACACTTTGTTAGAACATATTATTAGCTCTGCAGCTGAGCCGCTTCTTTCAGACCGATCTGTTGTAACAAACACACACTTCACCTCCATATATGTTTGTATCTGAAGCAGTGTAATCAACTCATGTTATCACGGATCTAAAGCTGGTCTTGGTGAAACTAATGTCAGTCTGTTCCAGTTTGACCAGTTTCCTGTTACACTGTCATGGCGTGACGAGATAGTAGTTGAATAAACAGTTTAAAAGGTGGCTTCACATATATAAACAGATACTGTTATTTGATGTTATCATTAATCATTGAAAGGTGGAAATGTATCATGACAACAAATTAATTCCAAATTAATGTCACCATGAGGGCACCAAAATTGGCCCGGGTTAATCATTTAGGAACTTAGAGAGATAAGACTTCACATTTGCTCATCGTGCCACCAAATTATTCACGGTAACATTTACAATTATCAACAGCAAAGGTCATCAGCCAGAAAAATAAGCAGCATAAACGTTGTTGATATTATCTATAAATTATGGCCGTGTTATACATGATGTTTTCTATAAATATATTAATCTAGAGAAAAGTCAGATTTATTTACAGTGCATTTAACTCTGTTTTCCTATTATGCATTTATGTCAGCACTGCTTTAGAGCAGGGACAAATCATTGATTAGTTGACCAGAAGTTAATTGATTAATGGTTTCAGTCATTTTGCAGGTGAAACGTTTGCTTTTTTTTCAGCTTCTCAAATATGAGGATTTGCTGCATTTCTTTGTCCTGTATGATAATAAATGAGGCATCTGCAGGGTTTGAACTCTTGGGTGGACCTCACTGATTTCTCTCCTTGATGTGAGCTTTATGTGATTTCACTCTCATTCCCAGGTGACCAATGAGATCACCCCTGTGCTGACGTACTCCTACATGGCCGTGCTGGTGCCAGCCTTCCTGCTGACTGATCTTCTGCGCTACAAGCCGGTCCTGATCGTCCAGGGCTTCAGTCAGGTGGTCATTTGGCTCATTCTGCTCCTGGGCACCAGCCTCATTCAGATGCAGTTCATGGAGTTCTTCTACGGCATCACCTTGGCCTGTCGCGTGGCCTACTCCTCCTACATCTTCTCCCTGGTCAGCCCGGTTCTCTACCAGCGCGTGGCCGGATACTCACGCTCCTCAGTCCTCTTGGGGGTGTTCACCAGCTCGGTGCTGGGTCAGGTCTGTGTATCCTGGGCCGGCGTCGACTTCTACACCCTCAGCGCTATATCTTTGGGTTTCGTCAGCTTTGGTCTGCTGCTCTCGGTGGGCCTGCCATGGCCCAAACGCTCCATGTTTTTCAACCAGATGCAGAATGAGGAGCAAAAGAAACTGGCTGTGTCGGGAAGAGCCACCGAATCAGAACTGGACAAAATGAAGCCAAAAGAGAGCGAGTCGAGCTCTGCCGCCCCCGCGCTCTGTG
This sequence comes from Toxotes jaculatrix, assembly GCF_017976425.1. NCBI lineage: Eukaryota > Metazoa > Chordata > Actinopteri > Toxotidae > Toxotes > Toxotes jaculatrix. The sequence goes on along the minus strand of NC_054417.1, from coordinate 1,694,125 downwards.
CATCGCGCTGGAAGGATTCTGTCTTTGTGCAGATGCTGCTGGAGGTGAGAAATGTGGTCAGGAGGCCGAACCTGAGGCTCTGGTCCTTGTGGTGGGTGTTCAACTCCACAGGGTACTACCTGGTGTTGTTCTACGTCCACATCCTGTGGAGCAGAGTCTCCCAGGACACTGACAAGAAGAACGTTTACAACGGGGGAGTGGAGGCGGCTTCTACCTTACTGAGTGAGACATTTTTGGATATATAGGGTCCAGTTTTTACAAGAACGGCACTGGGTTGTTGAAGTCTAAATCTCTGTTTTATGCTCTGTGCTCATATAGCGCTCTCAGTCGTTGGGTGTCAGTTTCAGAGTCCTCCATGCTTTTATTCACATGGGTGCAACTCCAGCTTGCTAAATTTAGATACAAATAGTGGGAACAACTCATCTGTGCTCAACAACAACAAAATATCAGAAGCCCTACAGTTGAAGGTGAGCGGGAAGTGTTTATCTTTGCATTAATAGTCAAATTTTTGCAAGGTGAGTGAAAAAGTTGCATGGATAATTCCGTCCTGAAACTTATGGATTTGTTGTGGAATTTCTGTGTTCTAAAACAAACTGATTGAACTGAACTAAGGAGGAAAGTTGACTTCACTACAGATTGACAGTACACGCCTTTGACGGTCAGAACTAAAGATAAAAGTCTGGAAATTAGTCATATTCAAATAAAAAGCACATTTGAAGACTTGGTTTAAGGGCCCACCCTTACTCTGAAGTGATTACATCAGGTTTAGACATTAGTAATCAGTTATCAGCTGTAAAGCACAAAGGTCGCAGCTTGTTTAAATAAAATAGAACGTTTTAGAAATCCTGAACTTCCATCAGTTTGGAGGGCAGTAACTGATGTGTGTCTTTATCCAGGTGCAGCGACTTCCTTCGTGGCGGGCTTTGTTAAAATCCGGTGGAACGTCTGGTCTGAGCTGGTCATCGGCATCATCACCGCGGTGCAGGCGGGTCTGCTGCTCCTCATGGTCACCAGCAACAACCTTTGGGTCTGCTACATCACCTATGTCCTCTTCAGAGGCTTCTACCAGTTCCTGGTGCCTATTGCGACGTGAGTGCCAAAAAAGAGTGACTACAAAAACTTACTTAAAAATGTGGAACATTACGAAGTTTAAACTGGTCTGTGGTGACATTTATTTTCTCTCTGCAGTTTCCAGATAGCCTCGTCACTCACCAAGGAGCTGTGCGCGCTGGTGTTTGGCATCAACACCTTCCTGGGCACCATACTGAAGAGCATCATCATCCTGATATTTGCTGACAAGAGCAGCTTGGCTTTGGATGTGCACACTCAGGTAAAACACCTTAGCAGACCATGCAGGTGTCGTATACATACACTGGAGACATGTAGCTTTGGCTGCGTGTTCACCTGGATGTACTCCGTGCAACAAATGTGTCAGTACACTTACAGTACAAGTTATTCATATTTCACAATGAATACAAACTGATTTTCAGAATAATTTAGGTAAATAAATTACGTTTTCAGTTTACATATGACTGGGGGAAGCATACAGAGTGGAAGTTTTAACAGTAGACATTTTGACTTGTCAAGCACAGGTGGAACAAATAACACTGACTGCTGCTTTACACAGAGCCAACATTAGTGTGATGAGTTCCACCTTTGACTTTACCGCTTTGACGACTCAAAACATCTGCTGTGAAAAATATCTAGAAATCTGATTCTTTTTATCAAAGTGCAGTGGAAACAGATGAGCGAATAAATCTCGGTGGACATAAAGCATTCAACCTCACTGAAGCTTCTGCTTTTCTGGTGAGACAAAAAAAAAAATTTGCCGTAGACAGACGCATCAGATCTGTGCGGCGCCATGAGGCGCGAGCGACGTTCATCGAATTAATGCGTGAAACAAACGCCACATTTCCATCACGATTTCAACGTCGTTTCACATCGTCTGAGGTTTGACTGGCGCTCCTTTCGTCATCTCGTTGCGCCCCGGCATTGATTTAATCCAACCCGACCGGACTTCTTCAGATGTTATGTGAGGTAGTGGATGGAAAGCCAAGTTATTCTGCACTACATTTGGATGGAAACCTGAATGATGACAGCACAGCAAGTGGTAGGTTTTTCCAGTCAGTTGCAGTAAAGATTGTTATCACAGTAAAGTAGTGAAGTATTCGCCTGTTGTACAGCCCCCGGCGATAGTTAGCACAGCGTTCTCTGTCAGTATTTTATGGAATTATTGTTCCATCTGCACATTATCTGAATGAAGATGCATTTCTTTTTTCCTTTTGCAGTTCCTGGTTTACTTCGTTTATTTTACCCTTCTTGCCGTCGCCTACTTTGTCTCTGCTGCTGTGGTCATCATCCGTCACTATAGAAACCAGCCCAGCGCAGGAGGCGGGGCCGAGAACCAGGCCGCGCCCACAGAGCTCAGCCCCGTGGCAGCGAATTCGGAGGCAGAGCCTTTGTCTAACGGAAAAAATGCCAAAGCATAACGTCAAGAACCGGTTCTGTTTTCCATCCAGATCTTATGTGTTTGTTAGGAGCTCTCGAGACTCAGCAGGATCAATCGTTTCAACCCTCTGATGCTGATGGAGAAGCTCATTCAGTGTTAACTACTGTGCCTTAATTATAAAAGTGCCTCCTCTGCTACGTAAAATTCTGCATAAGCCTCGACAGGCTGCAGGCATCTTGTGTCTGAGGTTTTGGGAGAGTTTTGTATTTGTTTTTGATGATCAGATGAGGTTTGTTGTAACTGTGAGAAGATGATGAAATTCTACTTTTACTGGGGGCAGTATTATTTCCTTGAGTATTGTGGAAAACCATCGTACATACAGCGAGGGACCATTAGGGTAATGGTCTAAATTGAGCCTTTTTTTGTACTTTGTGCAGGAAGGAAACAAGGAGAATTTGCAGCTGAAACAGGGTGAACTGTCCTCTGTCAGTGGCAGGGGTTTGCCCTCCATGATTACTGTACAGTCACCAAAAATAACTTTGGAATAGGCTGCATTTTCTGGCTCAACAAACATCATCAATACTTATTTCCATCACCAACACTCCTATTGCACTTAATGTTACAATTATTACAATTGACCACATCAGTGTAATTGATTTTTAAATTTTTCTTTTCTTGATAATCAAATTTTCACGTCACATTGTTGTAAAATCACATCACGATTGATACCTTCTTACCCAGCTTTTGTATCGGTAAGCTGCAGATTTTAGGCAGTGTGTAATGTGCTGTTTGAATTTTATAGTTTAGTATTTTATAGTACTGTTAGCGCTGATCTACTATTTGTAATGCAGCATCAGGGTATTTGAAATTATTCGTCTTTTGTGATACCTGAAAACAGGCTACAGAATGTGTAGCTTAGGAGAAATTAAATGAAAATAATGTTTCTAGATATTTATTACACAGACATTCTAGTTTGATATTTGATATCTAAATGCACACCACAGAATTTGGTTGTTTGAAAGTGGTATTTCTATTTTTTATCTAAATTTCAGCAGTATCTCAAGCAATAATCTTGCTGCCAATTCACTGCCTGTTGCTTGTGAGTTTGTGAGAGCCCCATTTTGCCAAACAAACCAACTGCCAAGAGGGCTCCCAGCTCCTAAAACCAGCTCAACATATCTAAAGCTGCAGGAAGCACTGGTCTCAGATCTGTAGAAAACATAGGAATGCAGTGTTACTTGATGCGACAGGTAACTATGGTGCAAACATTAAGTAGATTTTTTAAAATGTCCTTTAGGTTACCTAAACAGCAACAGTATAGTTAATAGATAGAGCAGTATTTAAAGCACAGACAACACTAGTTTCTGTTTGTTGTTCATGTTAACTGCACTCAGAATGTATAGATGTGTTTTTTTGTTTTTTTTTGATTGAACTAGTTGTTGGGAAATGATGTAACTGTGAACCTGTCTGAATGCTGGAAAAAAAAAGGAAAGTGAATTTAATCAGATGTCTATTTTGTATTCACAAATAAATTACCTTTGGTGGATCAAAAGCTCCTTGATCATTCTTTTTGACTCTGTACTAAACCACACTTTTTGCAACATGAAAGCATTGTATTGTTTACGACTGCAGCACTGTGAAGAGGCTACTGCTAAAGGTTGCAGAAAAAGAAACTAAAGAACAACCATTCATTTCAGATAGCATGGATAAGTATTAATCATTTTTATGTTTTTTTTTTTATGAGGTGCGACTTACAGTTCTCTTCACCAGACAAAAAATCAATACTGTGTTTGATGTACTCGGTTCATAGACTTGGTTTGTACAGCATGTCCATGTGAGTTGTTTGGTCAGCTGCTGTCACTGCTCGCAGCAGGAAGACCACGAGCTTTCTGAGTTGTATTTGTTTTTCTGCACGTCTTAGCAGGAGTTCTGTCTTTTTCCGTCTGCAGCTGAGCGCAGAGATGTGATGAAATCCCTCTGGGACAAATCTAGTCATTCTGACCTGATAACATTGGCAAGACCTGGTTTCTCCTCCTTGTGGAGAACTGGCTGTGGTTAACGTGTCTACAGATCTCATAACCAAGAAAGGAAGTGAAGCATGGGCGACTGTATGTAAAGCAGAGTAATCCAAGTGGGAATTGTATCTAGTTGTTTAAGTCAAAATTAAACTAACAACTAACCGCTGTTCTGCCTGAGCTGCCTATCTGCAGCCGCCTTGTCAGATCAGTGGGACTAGCGTTAGTCATCACAGAGTCGTAGGAAGAAAAAAAAAACTTATTCCACCCCTTTTTTTCCCCGACGCTCCCTAACAGCAACATCACATAAAGTTCACTATACCATACAAGTGACGAAACACTTCCCAGATGACTAATCATCTGGAAAACACTGGCAAAATAATATGAACCCCCTTATAAATAATATTAATTAATAAAACAAAACTGAACAAGTTAACAAAGATGCATCCGGGCTACATTTTGGCAAATTTTTACAAATGTACAAACTTTAACATATATATTTAAGTGGAAAAACACTGGCACCTTAAAATGCATGCTGCTCAGCCTGTTCACAGGGAGTGAAATCTGTGGGCTTGCTGCCCTCAAGTGGTGCAATTACAGTCTGTATTCATTGTCAGCTATAACATAAATGTCTGGTTTATTATTTATCAATTGTGCTGTTGGAAAAAGAGACCTGAATTAAAAACAGGTCAAAAGATAATGATGTGTAAATTGTGTAGATTTACAAAACAGAAGAAGCTGGAGTTCAGGGTTTATTCTTTTTCTGGTTTTATTAAATCTAGCAATTATAAAAGACTTTTTATATTTTCCCATATCGCCCATCTTTATATCTTCCCACCGCAACAAACCACAACAAATAATCAGCTCACAGTGAAATGAATATCTTAGTGCCTTTTGTCAAAACAAACAAAGAGTAGAAACTGTGGAGTGTCTTAAACTTTTTACACTTTAAAAATGTCAGTGCCACAGCTCGCTGCTGACAGTTTCAATTCATTAATGCTGCTTTGTCAGTAAAAAAGGAGTTTCTCAGTCGAAATAATTAGTGTATATGTGACAAGAGACTTTTTCAAAACTACAAGGAAACAACTCCATTCATTTTAAACACACACCATTCACATCAAAAGTCAAGACAAAAGTCAAAATAGTTGATTGACTTTGAGCTAAAAATGCCTCACACACAGAAGCTGCTGCTGCTGAGGAGTCAGAGGTAAACTTCTGTACAAAGCCTGGATTGTTGGCTGAGCTGGTGGCCCAAACCAGACAATGGTGTCCCTTTTCCCCCTGATTTTCATTCCAGCTCGTCCCCACAGAGTCAAAGCTGTACTCGAACACCGTGAGGCTGCGAGAATCCACACCAGTCCCACTTCGAATAATCCTCAGCCGTTGATTTAATGAGCCTGAGGTACCAGTTGGTATGCTGTCACAGGAAGGCGAGCTGAACTGGGTTTCCTGGCATTGTCTAAAGATTCTCTGCCTCTCTGGAAAATCTAGAAAGCTCTACTTCAAGCGTCTCTCCGGGGCAGCGCTATGAACCTGGGCTGTTATTTCATTCCTAATAACTTGCATGTGACTTTAGGTAGGTCCCAGCAGAAGATTTTTTTTATTTTATTTTTTTAGACAGGTGAGGATCATTTCTTTTACACCTGACAGACAGCTCCTGACTTGTTGGTGTTGTTCAGGTGTCTATGCTATTGGTGTTTCCTCTGCCAAATGAAAAAAGGAAAGAAGAGTCACACACTCCTGCTAAAAATTACACACCTGGATTTCTTTAAGTGAATAAAAACGATAAAAAATCTTTAGAGACAAGCAGGTTTTTTTTTTCTATCTTACCGTCTTCTTGCTGCTCCTGAGGAACTGTGGTGCCATTAGTTTCAGGCACATTTGTTCCTGAATTAATGATATGGACACATAGATTTCAACCTGTTTTTTAATCAAAATAAAACTGGACAAAACTAAAGAAAATGCGCTGTGGTTTAAACTTACGTGGCTTCTTATGATTCCTCCAGAAGTCTGTGATTTTAGACAAAAAGAAAGACACATTAAGAGACAACACATGAGAAGCATCTGACTGTTAAGGCCCTGGTTATTACTCTGTGAGCAACGCTCTGAAATTCAGGACAAAAATATGCATAAGAGTACAAGTCATTTGAGTTGCTGACCTGCTTCCCATGGCATGGAGTCTGCAGGGGGAAAGTCACAGGCGTTATAAGATGTTATGTTCTGGTGTGATCTGTTTAGACTTATTTTGCACAGGAGGAAACTACTAACTAGACTGAACACTGGACTGTCACCAACAGCTGTCATGTGTTATTGGATGGATCCTTACTCAGATTGACTCACCTAAGACTGTAAAAAAAAAAAACTAAACTAAACAGCTATTTAAAAAAAAAGGTTTTTTTTGTTTTTTTTTCAAATATCAAAATTTTGCTTTAGCTTTCTTACCTTTTTGGAAGAACCACATCCCTATAGGAAATCAACAGAATAATTAAAATCTCAGACTCAGACCTCAGACAAATTACAGAATAGAAACATTTTGCTGCTAATATTGATATAATGCCAATAAGAACGGCATCATATCATGATTTATACCTGCTTTCCATCTGTGTATAAGAGCCACAACCACCACGACTGTCAGCAGACAGATGAAGACTGTGAGTCCTGCGTTAATTTTCAGACCCCCTTCAGGTGCTAGAAAAAAAATAACACGATAAACGAGTGGCCGTGATATAATCCGTAATTCCTTGACATTTCTTCTGGAATATAACAAAGTTTTCTTCGTAGTGAAACTCACGAGTCGTGATGAAAGGGTTGGGGATGGGTTTGCTGCTCTCCAGGCTGACTGGATTTTTCAGCTCACAGCTGAACTCCTTTATGCTTGAACTGTCCTCCTGTAGAGTTGAGTGAAACAGTAAGCATCATCAATCACTTAAACCTCACAAAATTCCTTAATATTCCAGGAACAGTCCAATAAGAAGAAAGAAAAGTAATTAATTATAGAAATAGTTCTGCAATTAATTTTCTGTTGCTCAGTTTCTTATCAGTTTCAGGTCTGTAGAAAACATAGTGACAAAAACAAAATATAAACAACACCTTTGTAACATGGTGCTCCTTAGATGAAGCTGTCAGTTCTTTGTCATCTGACTTCCATATGTAGGTGACTAGTTCAACAGCTGTGGTGTTTCCTTCACAGGTCAAAGTACAGCTGGTGTTCGCATCATCACAGGCTTTAGTGACAGTGGGTACAGGGACTGGAGCTGTTGTTATTGGAGAAAAAAAATAGAAAAGGTCAAGGCAACACTCATTTTTATTTTCATTCATATGCCTAAAGTGAATTTAGTTACGCACAAAATTAAGCACCACTTTGCTCAGCTTGTTAAACCTCACTAAAAACTGTGTGTAATTTATCCACATACAGATGATAATGAGACGAGTTGGAGCGGCCTTGAGGCTGTTGATTTCCGGTGTGTACAATTCAGTGTCACTTCGAGTAAGTCCTTTGATTGTCATCTCTCCACTGGAAATGTTCAGGCTCACACGGCCTGGAAACAAACATGGACAGTGTTAGCTTCTCAACTCGGGTCTCACAACTAATTAAAACTGTAACGTTTCATTTAGCTTCAACCTGTGAGAGCTGAGCTGATCTAGGGTCAGTATGTACCTTTGAAATGACGATAATTAGTAATCTCAGAGTCAGAATTGTCCCACTGAGAGGCAATGTTAGGACCATCTCTCCAGATGATGCTGGTGATGGGGACAGGCACAGAGATGGAGCCAGGTTTGAGGACAACTTCATCACCCTCCTTCTTGTAGACGATATTCTCTGTAGGGAAAAAAAGAAGCTCAGTGTGCCATATATATATATATATATATATATATAGTTTAAAGTAATGGTTATTATTGGTTGCCACCTTAAGAGACAGAAGTTGCTTTGAATTGCTTTCATTTCCCCCTTTGTAATGTAATGTGGGTGGCATTATTTAGTTTTTTTATTATTATCATTATTTAGTTTTGTTTTTGTTTGTTTTTGCCTGTCCCATGTGTCTATAAAATGAACATGAGCTTAAACATAAATACATGTAGTCCCTCATGTATTCTGTACTGTTGACAGTAAATATTTTCTAAACCTAACTTACTGACATCAGTATGAATCCGAACATGAGGCTTTATAATGGGTGGGGCCATGGTTATGGAAAAATCCAATAGTGCGACACAGCCTGCGCAGATGTACAAATATAAACCACAAAAAAGCTCCTTTGCAACGTATAACAACAAGTCGTTAAACAGAAAGTTGGAGGCAAATAACTTACCGGACTGTGCGGACACAAAAGCCCCGAAAACACAGAGCCACCCGGCCAACACCGTCAGGGACACGGGCAGCCACATCGTTACTCCTCCGGCAGTTACACCGTCAGAAACGAGGGGAAGTCCACTCTGCTTCTTTTCTGCTGCCAGAGAAACATGTCAGCTTGTTGAGGAGCTTAAAAAACACCATAGGTTAAACAGGTTTGCGTAAAGATCCGTGAACTGGCGATGGCAACTGGAAGACGTGCAAAAGTGAAACCATAGTAACCCCGCCTCCACCATCACACTGAAAATAAGCATTTTAAATGTGCTTATAGATTAATGGACTCTCAACAAAAATGTGTTTCATACTAACCCAACTAGAATATCTGAGGTGTAGAAATCATAATAATAATCACAATATTATTACAAAAATTATAATAAAAATTATAATAATTTCCAACACCACCTCCCAGTGGCCAAAAGTTGTTACTGCAGCCAGAAAACTTCAATGCAGCACTTTATCACACTTTTCTTGTGAGAGAAAAATCCGTAGGTTTCATTTAATAATCGCACAAGTACAATTTTTTTAAATAGAGGCAGTAGTTTGTGTTGTCCTCATTAAGATTCCTTAAATCCAATACAGTCATTCGCTGCCACAAATTGTCTTTGCTACACTTGACTTTAATCTCAGAATTTATTTAAACTAAACTCAATATAGTAAAAAATAGTCAACAAGTCATGCAATAGAACAATAAATGCTGCAACAGCAAATTACATATTACACTGTGCAGTATTACATTAAATGTTTCATCATTTTTGAAGTGATAGTAAAAGCCCAAAATTGTGCTCTGTAGAAAGCAGAAGTTGCAGATGCATTTAGAAACAATACAGTAAGCATGAATACAGTGAGAAGAACAGTGCTAAAGTCCCAGGTGTGAGGCCAGAGGGTCTGTGTTCATGTTATGTTATAAAACAGGTGAACAGGTGATCTTATTGGATCATTCAGCCAGTGGTTCCTCCATGTTGGCTGTAGTCAGAGGCTCCAGCTGCAGCCACAGGCCTCCCTCAGCGCGCAGGACGAGCTGGGGGAGACGGCGAACGCCACCAGAGCTGGTCCCGAGTTCGGGGTTCTCCCCCGGGGTCAGACGGAACCTGAGCAGGGTCAGCGCCACAACGACTCGCAGCTCTGCCAGGGCGAATTTCTGACCGATACAGTTCCTGTGAACACACACACATTCGTTTCTTTAACAATGCACTTTTAGCTGTGTCAGGTCTAAATATTAGGAGAGGCCAGTGTACCTGGGGCCTGATGAAAAGGGGATGAAGGCATGAGAAGACTGGCTTTCTTTGTTGGCTGGGTCAAAACGCAGAGGATTAAACTCCTAACAGAGAGTGAATCGCACAGGTCAAACATGACAGAGCTGTGTGAAAGGGAAAATAAAGTTAAGGTTGTTTTATTAATTTCTTACATGTGGGTCTGTCCAGACAGTGGGGTTGTGGTGTGTTCCATAAATACTGACCAGACAAATGGCACCTGGGGAAGGTTTACAGGCAAGGAGAAGTATTTTGAGTTGAGTAACCAAATACTCTTATCAGGCATTTCACTTCACAGTTGTGGTTGGTGTACTGTACAACCTTCTCAAGTGGGAACTTCCAGAAAAACATTCTGCTTTCATTTCATTCGCCTTTCTAACATGCACGTATATGGTTGATAAAAAAGAGACAAGACGAGGCTCAGCCTTCTAAATCTCTACAATCTTTTGCAGGAACTTCAGAGTCTCAGAGTCTCTCCCTCTCACCCTCAGGTACTGTCCGATCCCCTGGCAGCGCCATGTCCTGGGTGTATTTCCTTGTTACGGCCTGCACAGGAGAGTGGAGTCTCAGGCTTTCTCTGATGCACATGGTGGTGAAGGTGAGGTTTGACAGATCCTCCCTTTAGACAAACAAATAAGAGATTGCATGTACATACAGATTTACATGTAAATGCTCCTCATTTCTGCCAGAATTTCATATCTACTGTCAAATAGCAAAGGAAACGAATGTCAAAGTCCAGTGGTTCAGGTTTTGGGTGTGTGTGTTTTCTGACCACTCTATTTCATGTCCGTCTCGCCTCTCTCGTCCTTTCATCAGCTCCACCACTTCCTGCCTGCATTTTTCCTGATAGTGGGCATGGCGTGCTAAATTATACAGCGTCCAGCAAATCGCACTGGCTGTTGTGTCATGACCTGTGGGACAAAGTAGGAGGATTTGCTTTTAATTTTAGAAAATTTCAAGTCAAATTGTGAATTTTATGACAATTTCTTAGTTGTGTGAACACTTTAGACCACAGAGGCCACTGTTTAGTAAAAAGTTGTGTAGTTTAAATTGTCCACCTGCAAACATGAAGGTGTTGGCCTCTGCCTGTATCTCCTCATCTGTTAAGCCTTGTCCGTCCTCATCCTGCAACACACACACACACAGTCCCGGGTCTGTCCCTTCACCTCACTTTTTTTCTCTTTTGTTTACGCTTCTCTCTCCTTCTCTCTTACCCTTGACAGCAGGATGATGTCCACAAAATCTTTCTTCCTCTGTGGTGCTGTGGGGAAATCTGCTTCTGTGTCCCGCTGCTGGCAAATGAGGGCACGCCGCTTCTGGACCACTTCCCTGGTAAACCTGCAAGCACCAAGTTTCACCCAAACACAAAACATTATACAATAAAACATCACATATCAAGATGTTGCAATATAATAAGTAAATATTATGTTGGTTTTCATCATTTAGCAGTTAAATGTGTCGCAGGACTTGAAGACTCTTACATTGTCTGTCCAACACTGTTGCATAAAGGTCAGGAGGTCACACCCGATCACATACCGTACCTGTGTACAACACTTAAGGCTTTTTTAAATTGTTTTCCCTGCTGCGTCTTCCAGTAAATCCAGTCCCAGTGGTGTAAAATCTTTAGTCGACGATCTATTATCAGGTCACTGAGCTCCACTATGGCTGACACGTACTCACTGGTAGACCTGCAGTGAGAGGACATTTTCAAAAATAAACACTAAAGTACAACACAAGTTGAAAATGTATACGTGTGGAAAGGGTTTGAATATGTGTCCTCACTCCTGACAGTTGCTGTTGTGGCTAAAGGCACATTTGAGTAAACTGTCCAGTGTCATCAGAGTGATATGGTCAAACATCTCTGTGTTGGTCCTGCCTTCTGCCACCAGACGGCGCCATTTATCCTGAAAGACACAGAAACACAGAGAGAAAGATTCTGGTTCTTTATAAAAAATCAGTATTGACCACACAACAGAAAGAGCATACAACTGAATCTGTCGCTCACTGATTCTCGTTTTATAGCAGCTCCGTGTGTCTTACGTGCATGGTGTTGGTCGACGTGTTAAATGTGGCGACGTAGTTCTTCAGAATATCAAAATGAAAAGCTGGAGTCAGCAGCCGCCTCTTGCGAGACCACTGCTCCCCGTTGCTAAGCAACAGACTCTGTCCTGGGACACGAGAGAGAGAGACATGGTTTGGAAAAGTGAGGACAGTAAATTGAATCACTGTCCACCGTCTTAGTTTGTTAAGTCAAGACCTGACTTTTATCAAATGGAAATAAAAAAAAACCTGTAACTGCTGAAATTACTCAACAGCTTTGTCATCATCTCGAGTGTTATGAAACATGGAGTCAGAGCTGGTTCCAACCGAACAGTCAAAACCTGTTAAACTCGACTTATATCAGAGCGACATGAGGCTGTTTGACTCACCAAGCCATGGACGCAGATGATCATAGATAAGCTCGTCTTTCACTGTGATGCTGGCTTTAAGAAGGGGGAAAGAACATTAAATATTAAAACAAGCTTTGGGAAATCTGGGTGAAAATTTTGTAGAAATAAGATATCACATTTGATTTTACCCACAGCGTGTAACCCTACCAGGTGCCATGAGTAGAGGTTTGACATAGTCAGGGTGGAAGACTCTGACCAGGTGATAGAAAGGTCCCAGGAACCAGCTGCAGGAGTGTTTGTAGGTCTGCACCAGTTCATCCACCTGGAGGAGACCTTCCTCTGTGCTCTGCATCTGAGGCAAAAAAAAAAAAGGTTTAAAGGAAATTTATCATGAGGACATTTTGCAATGAAAATATTTTGCAAGAGAAAGTGCTTCCTGTATCACAGTTAGGTTCCCTGGTGTGTCCTTTCACCATAATGACAAACTGATGACATTTACAGGTCATAAATGAGACAAATGTTGATTGTTTAAAAACTAGCTAATTATTCTATTCGTGTGTGTTAGTGTGTGTCTCTCCAGCCTTGGAGTGTGGGTCCTACCTGGCCCAGGTGGCCCATCAGCCATGAGTCTGCATGTGGTTTGCTGAAGCAAGACAGTCTGTGCGTGTACCAGGCGTGACGCACCAGCAGCCTCACCGTCCAAGCTCCAACCACAGCAACCAGTCCGGTACAGACCGCATACAGGATCTGACAGAGGCCGGCCCAGCTCAGGACGTGTAAGAGGACACCCCGGAGGAGAGACATCCTGGGACAGCAAGAGAGACAGAGTGAGTGGGATCCACAGGTCTGGCTTGCCTGGTGCTCTGGCAGCGGCTGTGTTCACAATGAGAAGTTGCTGATGTTGAAACATCCTGAAACCAAACTGGTCTAGCCGTTAATGTGATTATGTCACCAGGACCAACCGCTGCTGCAGCCAGTGTGAGCAGGGGCCTACGAGGGGAATAAAACCACGTAGATTCACAAATATGTGCAGATATTTAGATTAAAAACTGAATCTGCAAGTAACTCCTCACAGTCAGAATCACAGTGTTGTGGAGTAGAAGTGAGTAAAACCAGTGACATTCAGTCACTGTGTGTTGAATGAATGAATGAATATTGGGAATACCAGGTGCTGTAAGCTTTACAGCCAGCAGAGGGCGCCACCGCCGCCGCTGCTGCTGCTTCAGGGGAGACTGTGAGTTGTAAACACAGGCTTGAGAACGTAAAGAGTCCTTTAACTTTGTGAATTTATTTTCCAGCAGCAGCTCAGGTTAATGTGAGTCAATCTGTCTGGAGCTTTCTTGTGTTTTTTCAAAGCCACGTATTTTATTTTGCCCTCCTAATAACTTGAATGAGCGAGTTGTCCAACTTTTCTGTGATTGAGAGTTGGGCTTTACGAGGAGCTCCTGAACGCCACAGTGATTGGTCCCAGACACACCTGGGCAGATTCACCTGTACCCGAATACGGGAAAGACGCGGAAAATAAGTTTGGAGATAATGTTTTAACTTTAACGCTGTCGTTTCCCTGAAATGAAAAGCAGTCGTGTGTGTTTCCAGGTGCGATGTTAATACCTGTGAGCCGCAGGTAAGTTTTAAACAAACGGATTTGTGCGGACCCTTTGTGAAAACGCCGCCGAGCTAACGTTAGCTTAGCCTCATTAGCGTTCAGCATAGCCTCATTAGCATTCAGCTTAGCCTCATTAGCCTCAGTAGCCTTCAGCACAGCCTCATTAGCGTTGAGCATGTAGCTAAACCGTTTCTTTTCTGCAGGGCTGCACTGAAGCGCTTCGATTTTTTTCCTAGAATAAAAGTGCATCAATCTCATTATTTGTTTTGTGATAAAAACATTTCCTAATTAATGCTGTTAATAATTGAGAATATTTATCCTGTCCTTAAATCTTTTCTCTATATTTTATTCTTATGCGATTGGATGTTATGGCTTATTTATGTTTGTAAAAATAAATAGAAATATTGTATTCCCACAATGGGTAATTTTAAAGAAAGGTTTATTTTGCTTTGAACAGGACTGAGAAAATGATGCAATACTTTGTACAAAGAATTGTGGAACTAAAGTTTTAAGTGCAAAATATTCTCAGTCATCACTGGTGTAGGAGGAAATGGTACAAAAGCAAATAAAACAGTAGAGCCGTGGTTCACAGACGGTGTGTGAACTTTCAGTCTCCTCAGCTGCTGAAAATCTTTTTAGTTTTTTGTAGAACCTCTGACTTTTCTTATTAATCCTCCTGTTACCACAGGCCAGTTTCTGATTTTTCTTCAGGTTTTCAGCTTGAAATGAACGAGATGGCTGAAGGACATGACGGGTGCGGCAGTCGAAGGAGACCGGTATCTGCCTCCAGTTCCCCTCTGTCGTCTCCCTGCTGCAGCTCCACCCAAACATGGCTGCCAGCTGAATCTCCCCTGCCGCCTCCCTGGATGAGTGGTCATCAGCTGGAGCCAGCTGAGGACTCTGGCCACCATCACGTGGGGATGCAGACTAGTGAACTTCCTTCATCTCATTTCTATGAAGAACTGTTCTGTACCTGCCAGACGTCCGTCCCTCTGGTCCAGCTGGCCGGCGCCCTCGTCTCCTCCTCTGGGCCGCACAGAGATGTGGTGAAAGAAGGTTACCTGGGGAAGCTGGAGCGAAACCACAGGAGATATTTTGTCCTGAGAGCAGGGAGTCACACTGGGCCGAGCCGACTTGAGTGGTACAAGAGCCGGGAGAAGTTCACAGCAGTGGAGAAGTCTGCCAGCAAAGCTGCGCTGTTTGGGTCGAGCAAGCAAGGGTTGGTAAATTTACAGTTGTTTTACTAATTCATGAATAAACACTGCTAGTGTGAACTTTAAACAGTGTTTGTAAGGGGACTGTGGAAACATGACAAACTAAAATGAACTCAATTTAATTCCTGCTTCCCAGGGTTATTTACCTGAGGTGCTGTCTTGGTGTCAGCCGGACTGGCAGTTCCAGGAAAGGCCACATGGTTGCGTTGTATGCCAAGGATCAGACCATGGTGCTGGTGGTGGAGGACCAGCAGCAACAAGACGACTGGTATCTGGCCATTAAGAGACTGATGGAGGAAGAGCGGAAGGATGACGAGCACGGAGAGGGGTTTGATGAAGAGGATGATGGGTACTGCACTCTGCCCCCGGCTGCTTCCTTCAAAGAGGTTAGACCAGATGTTTTTTTCTTTTTAACTTAATTTGCAATGTGATGGTTTCCTTGGCCTTGACAACTCAGTGTGGAATAAGAAAAAAAAATACTAAAAATAATAATAATAAAGTTAATATAGACTAATATTTTCACTTAGACTATCATGTTAATTTAACCCTTATGTTTAATGAGGCTCTGTTATGCCATAAATCATGGTTTCTTATTACTAAAGCAAAGTTTGAATAACTACTAAAACCCCCCAGAGTAAAAAAGACATCAAAGGTATTTAAAAATAATCAGTCAACATTATAGTTATCACTGAAATCACAGATCAGCCGTACTGTACAGTCAGGTGACTGTAGTTTGGGTGTCTTTGGATGCTGAGCTCATTCACAGGTATATTGTATTTCAACTTACAGTATTTCAAAAGCAAATGGTTCAACACAGAGTGTTGGACACAATATAATTACAGTTTTCAATAAAAAAGGGAAAAAAAGGCCTTTTCGAGTACCGGCTCTTGATTAGAAATAAAAATATCCCTGTCGGATCTTCGCTTCCGCTCCCTTCACCTTCGTCTAAGGTCTGGCCTGTCTCAGTGAAGCCCAGAGGTCTGGGCCGGTCCAAGTCCCTCACAGGAGAGACCCGGCTCTGCCTCACAGCTACCGCGCTCATCTTGGTCAGAGTGGGTGCTTGCAGTGATTTGCGGTCGGTTACGATACCTTTGCTCAGCGTTCGGCGCTTTGGTCATTTGGATGGCTCGTTCTTCTTGGAGCTCGGCAGGTCGGCGCCCGACGGTCCTGGAGAGATCTGGATGGAGGCAAGAGACCAAGGTAATTAAGAATAAAGAATAAAGGATGTGTTGATCTTATTTCCACCTTTTGATTGGACTGTGACTCCTTATCTTTTTGTCTCTTCTGTACAGGAAACTCAGGAATTGCCCAGAACATTCATGAAGCAGTGCGGGACACAGTACGAGCACTGCGAGCTCTTCCTGACTTTAGCAGGTCGCCAGCCTCCAACCACAATCAGCTTCAAGCACTTCTGATCTCAAAACGCAGCAGAACCAAACACAGAGACAAGCTGAGCAATGTGAGACCGCCTAGCTCCCTCCAGGCCTTGCCACCCAGAAGCAGTGACGTCCAGACTAGTCCAACGCGGTGTTACCCGGAGCCCCACAGACCAGAGAGAACAGAGCCTGAATCCACTCTGAGTTTCGCCTCACACCTCAGCCCTGTCAGATCCCAGCAAAGGTCCGTGTCTGAGACTGGCAGCTACATGGAAATGAGGATGCAGCACTGTGGTGCTGCAGCCTGCAGGATGGAGGGATGGGAGCTGGGAGACGAGCAGGAAGGTCTGGGCTACATGATGATGTCCCCACAAGTCAGCCACAGTTCATCTGTGTTACCTCAGGATGACTATGTGACCATGGCGAGCCCACATAAACACCACTGGCCTCCCTACGCTTCACCCTCCTCTTCCCTTCAGACGTCAGTCAACAGGTAAGTTTAACTTTGAGAAGAAATGACAGTATGAGGTCGATTTCCAAAGCACTTCATAGGCAGCTTTGTAGCTCTGTTTAACTGAAGCTGCTGCCTGAATTGCTGCTGCTTTAGTTTTACTTAGTTTTAGTATGATTTGACATAATGTATGTGCAACTGGAAAAAAAGACTATAAAAATACAGACTGGGAGACACTGGGTAGGATACACTACAAATAAAACTCAAAATTTTTGAAGAAGTTCTGTGAGATTTATTAAAAAATACAACCTCTCTGTCCTCCACAGCTCCTCCTCTGACGGCTGCTCTCCGGTGCACCCATCACGTCATCAGACCAGTGAGCACAGTCGGCCACACTGGCAGGTGACCCCAGTCCAACGGTCAGAAACAGACGTTGGCCAATCACAGACGAGCATCAGCTGCTCCTCCAGACCGCTGGTGGATGATGCGAGGGTGGAGAAGAAATCAGCCGAGCACAGACGTCACTCAGCACAGACCAGGGCTGCTTGTTCTCCTGTGGGCAGCGTGGATGTATCTGACCTGAGGCCTCCATCTACCTCAAGCGGGCCAGGCTATACTAGGCCAGTCCAGTCTAGTCCAAGATCTGATACAGGCCGGCCTAGTCAACTTCAAGCTGTACCAGACCAGTCTTCTGTTAGAAGACACCGGCTGCCATCCTGTCTGCCTTCTTGCCTGCAAAGTGAGGACACATCCTGAGTGTCTCGGTTATTTACTCTGGTGTGGCAGGTCGCTCTGTGACTGGATGTCAGGAAAATCCAAAGTGTCATGAATCATGGAAACAGCTGACACGTCCATCTGCTGCTCTTATTTGTGTGTAAATGCACTGTGGAATTGTTTGGTTGTTTTTTGAAGAACGTGTTAAATCACTCAGCACTTGATGTTTCACTGTCACACGATGTGTTTAAAAGAATAAAGTCATCACATGAATGCACGTTTCCTTTAGTCCTTCATTGACCACGTCCACACAAGCTCATATGACTCAGTATAAAACTCTGCATGTTATCCACATGTTTAGAGATTAAGGTGTGAGAACACATAGCAGAATTGCTGTGTCATCTCTTCTCATTGTTCGAAAAGCCAGATATTTGTAGCGTATATTAATGTATGTGAATAGCTCACAAGAGCTATGCCAACGTGTTCTTGGCTCAGTTAACTTGAATATCGTGACTCCATAGCTGCCTGTGATTAAGCTCTGTTCAGATAAAATGCCCATGAGTACTCTTTATTCAAATCAGCAGTGTTTTATCTCCCAGGTATCTCACTCTTTCTTTCACAGCGGAGCACCGTACATGGCTGTCTCAACAGCATAATCCTGAGTAGGGAAGTGATGCAGCACATCGAAGAAAGATGATGATGAATGGCTCTCATTCATTGTCATATTTATAGTTTAAGGTGTACCGCTCATAGTATTATATGGCTGCTGCTGTGGCCTTGTTGTCCTGTATAAAATATCCTTCTGTTGGTTAATGAAAATAATCTGTGTTTTAAGCAGCACATGCTGTAGACGTCAGTGTGGGAGAAAATGTTTTCTCTGAATATGTAGAAATCCACAGTGATAAGAGACGCGGTGCAGCGATAGTGTTTTTAAGTTTAATGTATTTGTCTTCATTTGATATGTTACCTTCTAGTATTAGAAAGGGTTATTAGATAAGTAAGATGAGTTTAATTTAAACATGTAAATTGTTTGCAGGCAGTGAGTGGTTGGAGTTTCTGACCCACAGACTTCAGCAGACACTGTTTTTTTTTCCTGGTGATTCTCTGCAGCATTTAATCTGTCATAGATGTGGCAGGATTTGTTTGTGGTACATGATGCAGGTTTTTAGTTAGATGGATTAGTCCTTTAAACCATCTGAATATTGTGCTTAAAACATTTGGATTAAGAGCCTGACTTTTAAGTGTTTGCCGAGGGTGTGTTATGTTTTATGTTCAGTCATCAGTTGGTAATTTACTCTCTGCTTTGCTACAGTCAAACAGCACAACACGTGAGGTCTGAATGGAAGTGTAGGTCTAAAGACGTCCTGTCTGTTCTTGATCGCACTGTGTGTTTTTGTAAAGTCAGTAAACATGTCAGTGACTGTGTGGAGCCTTGGTGACGTGTTTGTGGTGAATTGGTGTGTATCATATAACCTGCTTGCATATCTTGTATAGAGCTTTCTGAGACTTATCTCTGTTCAGATATGATGCCAATGAGACCTCGTCTTTTTTTTCTCATTCAAATGACATTGAAAGCTACTGTATGTTTAAGGTCAGCGATACATTGTGTTGTAGTTAATGAGAACAGTAACTTAAATTTCCAGGTCTGTGATATAAATCATACTGTAGTTACATGTATGACAGTTGATGTGCAGCACACCTGGCTTTCTACTTTGCTGCACACACAGCACATTGTACTAAGATAGAAAAGTAAATATAATAACAAAGATGTATTTAATATTTGGTGTTGAATACTCTGGAAACAGCGACTGTACCGCTACAACAATGAAGACTGCAGCACTGTCCAAATATGATAGGGTAGGCACCAAATGCCGGCATGCTCGCCTAACAAAGATTTTGCATAATCTACTCACATATCTCACATGCAGAGCTGTCTTTAACTGATTTCTGTTCAGATAAATATTCATTGGATAGACAAGCAGCTGTTGCCCGTCCACCTGGACACTATATAATGGGCTCGCTGTAAGCAGGATACAGCTTCAGAGAATTTCCTTCGCTGAAGACGTCCTCGCCATCTGGTGCCTCACACCACCAACTCCTGCCTGGACCACAGCGGGTGAATCAGCCGACCAATATCTCATCATCCAAGCGAGAAAAAAGGTAAGGAAACATGTTTTTAAAAGTTTATATTGAAAGTGTTTGGTTGTCTGAATTATCTTCGCTAAAGTTTGCTAAATAAAGGAGGAACAGTGTTTGTGCATTTGAGCTGGAGTCGACCTGGAACGTGGACAGTGAGGGAAAGCTGTTATTTTCTGGTACTAGTAATAGATTTGAAGAGAAAGGCTCTGCTGTTTTGACCACATTGCTGAAGTTATTATAAAGTTATCACTTGTGCTTCTTACTTTTTTATATAAATCAGTTTTCCTCTGTTTCTCCCCAGTGAACCATGAAGATCCAGTTTGCCTGCTTTCTGCTGGTGCTGCTCTCTGCCTGTGCGCTCGCTGAGGATCCGCCCTTTGAGAGGCTTGTCATCACGGCAGCAGATCCAAAAGATTGTACTCAGTTAGTGACAACTAGGGGGATCTCTGACAACGGGAAGAGACAATGCAGGCACTCAGTGACCTTCATAGTGAGCAGCATGGACGCCTTAAGCCAAGACTGTAGAGGAGATTTAGAAGTTGTGACAAGTAGAGAAAAGTTGAACATATTTGACTGCACCCTTAAGAAGGAGAGCAGGTTTCCTGGGTGCACCTACACCACTGTACCTAGGCAGGCGGCCGTTCAGTTCAAATGTGTCAATAAGGTACCTGCACGCTTTGTTACTGCAAATAGGCTTTCTTAAGCATCCGCTGTGTAGGCCTACTTCACCGTCATCACATATAAGAATCTGAAGTGTGATGTTTGTTCTGATTTGCATCTTTAACGAGGCCGTGGATGTGCTTCTTGTGATTTACCCATGCATGTCTTTCCTGTAATCAGCCTGTCTTCATTCATACTGTAGCTAACAAGCAGCTGTCCTGTCCAGCCACACTCACTGAATAAATTCACTACAAGCAACTTGATGCCTCAGAGAATTTATTTTATTTTCTACTTTGTCTACTTGAGCAGCGTGTGCACGTTTATAATAATTGTGAACTAAAACTTATTTCCACGCTGGGTTTTCAAAGGCCAATAAGTTAATAGATGGTGCCTCCATGTCTCCAGAGTGGCCTTACTCACTGTAAGGCAGCGCTAGAGACGAGGCAACGTGACGACGCTCGCAAACTTTGTGGCAAATAGTGAAGTTGAATGTTGCATAACCATCTGTCTGTGGTTTATCTCTGTTACCATATGATGCCTAAATGTCTTTTCTTCATCAAACTGACAAAGTGTTTCATCCTGCAGGAATCAGACTTTTTCTGAATAAGCTGTAAAACAGTTTAACTGCTTAACATGGTTACTCTGCATGTGTATACCTGTGAGTGTCATCAGTAAGATCATGATAATGACTGTGATGCTGGTGTATTACAACAAAATCATTTTAACTAGGCAGGTTTCACACTAATGAAGCTTTGCTACATGCAAATATAGAAATGTCATTCTTCTTATTAGCTATTTAGTCGTAGTTTTATAAGTATGATTACAATAAGGACAAATGTTGGATCAGATGAACATATTTCTTTGGACATTAACTCATCCAAAGAAATCTCTGCAGTTTTTGTCTGTTTGCCTTTCTTACTGAAAAAATTGTAATGAGGTAATAACAATAATGGGTTGTGATAAGAGAAGTTCAGATTTATCTATTTTTCACAAATTCTATCTATCTATCTAGATAGATTGATTTCCAAAGATCGATTTGCTGCATGTCCCCTCCTGCAGGCTCTGTCAGCCCAGGAGGACTTGGAGAAGACCAAGGAGGAGCTGAAGACCGCCATGACAGTGGTCCCGGCACCTCCGGGCGGCCACGCTGAGAGCAAGCACGATGAGCAGGATGAGAACCACGCAGAGGCCAGCGCCGAGCTGTCCAACGAGGGCGTCAGCCAGCTAGACCTCCGCAGCGAAGAGGCGCGCATCACTGAAGCCCAAAAGAATGAAAGGGTCAAGCAACAGCTGCAGGTAAGAGCGAGGGGGGAAGCCTCTAGAGAAGGTCTGGAAAATGGTGGCCTGGGGCCAAACCAACCTCCCAGTGAAATCTGAAATTTTCAGTGGAAGGGCTGCATCAAAAATCTAAAGTTCTTTGACACAATGACGATGACTTTGGGAGGTAACCTTTTCCAACATGAAATAAATTTACACACAATATAAAGCTCATGAAAATGACATGAATATACCATTTAATCAAACCTCCCTGTGGAGAACGAGTCAAAACATTCCCAGATGAATAAAAACTTGTCGCTTTAATCTAAACTAAAAAAAAAAAGATTTCATTAGTTTTAACCAAAAGAGGTTTGCGTCCCACACACACAAATAACAATGAGATTATATTATTTTCTAACAGCAGTTTTGTTGCAAAGAAGAAACACGGGCCAAGCAATGGCAAATAAGGGTAAGATAAGGCATACCTCTCTGTCCATTCTTCTTTAAACTCCGGCTGTTACCAGGAGTAGATGTGCTGGCTTAGACTGTGGCCTGGCTTTAAAGCAGACCTACTGACAATTAATTGATCAAACCGATGATATCAAATCACCTCATATCTTTCATAACTAAATATGTTGCAAAGGCTGTAGAGCTAAGCTGGGCTACTGTATAGGCCAGGACTTGTACCGAAGCTATGGCAAGAAGAATTCAAACTCGAACCAAACTATGTTATAAATAACGAAATGACCCTAAAAAATTCTGACAAAAAGAATTTGCACACTGGCCAGTGCTGAAAAGCCATGCTGAAACTACTGGCCCTCGACCAAACCTGTGTGACAGTTTTGCAATTTTCACACTGCATAGGAAGGATTTATTTCTTCAGTGGACGGTGAAGACGTTTTGACCTGCAATTGTAGATAAGAGGCTTCGCGTCAATCAAATGTTTACTTTTAAACAGTCACACAAAGAGCAGGCACAGATCACAGGGAACGGATTTGTTGTTTTGTTGTTTCTCTTTTTTTTATGACAATGCAAATTTTAGTTTTGGTGTTGAACTTTAACAGTGTTGTTTTATACTGTGAACTGTGCTGAATACATGCAGCAGTGTGAACATTTTAAACTGTCAGGTTGTTTCTTGAACACAGTTGAAAATGCAGTGACTCAGCTGCATGTGTCTGCTTCATGTTTTTTCAGTGGGAATTAGTCCACTGAAAACTACAGGCAAGTTTGCTCAGTTAAACTGTCACATTTAATGTGCCTGAGAAAACAAGACAAGATCTTTTAATGAGCTTTTATTTGTTTTGAACTCTTTATTCTGTGTGTAAAAGTCCAAATAAACTCTGTTGTGTTGCCTCTTTTGATATTTCTTTACTGGGAAGGCCACAGGTGACACACACCTTTGAAAGAAATTCACTGTGGCCCGTTTGAAGCAGGGAACTTTTGGTAAACTTCATATTGTAACATGGTTATAATGACCATGTTGGAAGACAATTGACAGCAGATTCACTGGTTGACTTTCTTTGCTTTTGAACACACCTTATATGACATATATAGTTTGCATGATCCAGATTCAGACTGACCCATTGCACTTTTGGTATTTATGGAAACAATAGTTGTTCTGTTGGTTGTGTTGTTGTTCTGTTGTGCCTGAGAGCAAAGGGAAACCGAAGTCAGATTCCTTGTGTGTCTGCATAAATCTGGTCAGTAAAACTGATTCTGATTGAAGTCTTTAATGCATAAAACCATGGAGTCAGACTGAAAGTGAACCTCTGGCAATTTGTGATCATTTCAAACACCTGTTCTGTGTTGGACGTTACTGCTGCTTTATGAGGGCAGTCACCGCAGGTCCCTCCTACCATTTAACCCAATAGTCCCGTCCAATCAGAGTCCAGTTTGAGCCGCGCCAAAAATCAGTCGCACCTGTTGCCCATGCGCTAATCAAACCCATGTGACCGGGGAGGAGAGGGCTCAGCCAATAGCAGGGCAGAATTTGATTTTTCGCAGGTGCGGGGAGACGCTGGCTATAAACTACCGTGGAATAGAGGCTGCCTCTGTAACGCTGTGCTTTGTCCAAGCTCTTTTTCTGGTAAGTGGACCGAACTGAACTCGTTACCTGTGGACAGAGGAAGCCTGTGTGTTCATGTTTAACGGGTTATTTGTGATTGTACTTTCTGGTTTACAGTGAGAGCTGTGGCTGAGAGCAGAGAGACGATTCAGGCCGAGTGGAGCTGGAACTTCGGCGTGAGGCCGAGACAGGTGTGTCCGGAGTAATCCAGAGGAAAATGGCCGACGTGGAGGCCAGGTAAGGCCCACGCGGAACGTTTAAAATGCAGAGCTTGAGTTGATCTGTGACCACAGGCTAACATGTTTGATTATGTGTCGGGTTTCTGCAGGACGGACGAAGGATCCAGCGGAGCAGCCGAGACCATTTGGGAGAAAGCACCGCGTTTGGCTTCGCTCATCGGCTCTACGTGTGTGTGTGTGTGTGTGTGTGTGTGTGTGTGTGTGTGTGTGTGTGTGATCTGAGTGTTGGAGGTGCAGGCTTGTGTCTTTAGCTCGGTTGAGATGGACTTTGTAACCAGTGTAGCCGCTTTGGAGTTTGGGACTGGCCAAGTGTTGGCAAGGCTTCGTTGTGGATGGATTCAGTGAGTAGAAGGCACTCGGGCCTGCTTAGATTTGGAGCGCGCGTTTGCTATTGCTGGGCCGTTGCGTCGGTGTTGTCGGTCTGTGGAAGCATATATGCAGTTGTGATCCGGACACAGCTGTGCATGTATGTGGAAGCCTGTGGGCAGATGGTGTTGGCAGCATGGGTTGAGTTGCGTGTCGTGTTGCGTGTCGTGTTGCGTGTCGTGTTGCGTGTCGTGTTGCGTGTCGTGTTGTCAGGCTTGATTGTGGGTAGTTGTCTGTGTGGATGACCCCGGGGTCGGTTTAGGGTGTGTGTTCAGCAGTGTGGATGAGGCCATGGCCAGTGAGGGCCCTCAGCTGCACCTTGAAGTGTTGCTGAATGTCTAAAATTCCAGGTTTAATATCCAAAGCCTGTGTGTGTGTGTGTGTGTGTGTGTGTGTGTGTGTGTGTGTGTGTGTGTGTGTGTGTGTGTGTGTCTTCTCTGCAGGAAGGATGAGCTGCTCCAGAGGATCATCAGAGGGTAAGAGAAAGCATGTAAGTCAACATTGCTCAGTGTTTCTACATTTAAACGTGTTTGTCTGTGTGTGTTTAGCAGGTAGCTGCATCTGGCTGAGTGGGACTCCAGCTTGGATGAGGCCATGGCCAGTGTGGAGCTCAGGTACGCCCCCTGCTGCATGTGGAAGTGTTGGAAGATGTTTTAACTTCCAGTGTTTGACTTGCCTAGCACCTGTGGCTAATGTTGAGTGTGTTTCTTTGTGTGTTGTGCAGGATGGAGGAGCTGCTGATCCAGAGAACCATGAGGATGCATGTTGGCCAATACTGCTCAGTGTTTCTACACTGAAGGATTCAGAGTGGAAGACCTGGGGAGAAGAACCTCAAGCACTCATCAATCACAGTGGTCACGTGACTGTAGACCTGCTGAAGCAGGGATGGAACCACTGTCTCAACGCTTCGGCTTCAAAAGATGGACACTGGGTCCAGCATAACATCAGTAGCCGTGCAGGATGGAGGAGCTGATCAAGAGGACCATGAGAAGATGCATCTTAATCAATGATGCTCAATGTTTCTGCATTGAAGGACTCAGTTGTATCTTGCTCTTGTTTGCTGTGTTTGTTGTTTTTTTTTTTTTTTTTGTGTTCCTTTGTGTTCAGCAGGTGCCTGCATCTGGCTGAGTGGGGCTCCAGCTTGGATGAGGCTGTGGCCAATGTGGAGCTCAGGTAGCCCTGTTGCACAATCTTAAAAAAATAAAGTTTTTTTTTTTTTAATAAATTAGTATCCAAAGTTGTTTTGTTTTTTTCCCCCTTTAATTCGCTGCAGGAGGGTGGAGCTGATCCAGAGGATCCTTTGAGACCAGGTGTGTGAATACCACATTGTGCAGTGTTTCTACCCATATGCATGCATCCATGTCTGAGTGTGAGAATGTGTCTATTAAAATCAGAAGGCAGTGTCTGCTTTTGTCTTTAATACACTTTAGATGGGGCTTAGTTCAGTTCTGGGGGGTGGGGGGGCTCAGGTTAGGCCCCTGCTGCAGCTGGAAGTGAAGCAAAATATTACAAGTTCAAGGACTGAATTGATTAGTATCCAAAACCAATGTGTTTGTTTTTCAGCAGGAGGGAGGAGCTGAGTGAGAGGACGGTTTGAGACCAGGTGAGCAAGAGCCACATTGTAGTCTTTCTACACTTATACATGCACTAATTTTATACTGTGTGTGTGTGTGTGTGAGTCAGAGAGAGAGAGAGAGAGAGTGAGAGTCAGAGAGAGTTTTAGGTGTATGTGGGGTGGAGCCAGTGAAGATGCTGATGGTGAGGATAGAGCGCCATCCTGTGGGAGTGAGGGACACACTGCAACTGTTGGTGTGTTGTCAGAGATCTTTGTGGTAAGTGGATTAAAAAAAATATCAAGGGCTGTTTCAAAGGTGCTTTGTGTGCTGATGCTTCCTGTTTGTGTTTCTCTTGCAGGATGGCAGAGCTTATTTGGAGAGACCATGAGAGACCAGGTGAGACGTTGCCTGTTGGTTAACATTTAGTGTTTCTACACATATGCATGCATTCATTTGTGCGTGTGCATGTGCTTTCTCTGCAGGAAGGATGAGCTGCTCCAGAGGATCATCAGTGTGTGTACTGCATCTGAGTGGAAGACCTGGGGAGAAGAACCTCAAGCACTCATCAATCACAGTGGTCACGTGACTGTAGGCCTGCTGAAGCAGGGATGGAACCACTGTCTCAACGCTTCAGCTTCAAAAGATGGACACTGCGTCCAGCATAACATCAGTAGCCGTGCAGGATGGAGGAGCTGATCAAGAGGACCATGAGAAGATGCATCTTAACAAATAATGCTCAATGTTTCTGCATTGAAGGACTCAGTTGTATCTTGTTGTTGTTTGCTGTGTTTGTTGTTTTTTTTTTTTTTTTTTTGTGTTCCTTTGTGTTCAGCAGGTGCCTGCATCTGGCTGAGTGGGTCTCCAGCTTGGATGAGCTCAGGTAGCCCTGTTGCACAATCTTAAAAAACAAAAAGTTTTTTTAAAATAAATTAATATCCAAAGTTGTTGGGTTTTTTTTCCCCTTTAATTCGCTGCAGGAGGATGGAGCTGATCCAGAGGATCCTTTGAGACCAGGTGTGTGAATACCACATTGTGCAGTGTTTCTACCCATATGCATGCATCCATGTCTGAGTGTGAGAATGTGTCTATTAAAATCAGAAGGCAGTGCCTGCTTTTGTCTTTAATACACTTTAGATGGGGCTTAGTTCAGTTCTGGGGGGTGGGGGGGCTCAGGTTAGGCCCCTGCTGCAGCTGGAAGTGAAGCAAAATATTACAAGTTCAAGGACTGAATTGATTAGTATCCAAAACCAATGTGTTTGTTTTTCAGCAGGAGGGAGGAGCTGAGTGAGAGGACGGTTTGAGACCAGGTGAGCAAGAGCCACATTGTAGTCTTTCTACACTTATACATGCACTAATTTTATACTGTGTGTGTGTGTGAGTGTGAGTGTGAGAGAGAGAGAGAGAGAGAGAGAGAGAGAGAGAGAGAGTCAGAGAGTCAGAGAGTGTTGTAGGTGTATGTGGGGTGGAGCCAGTGAAGATGCTGATGGTGAGGATAGAGCGCCATCCTGTGGGAGTGAGGGACACACTGCAACTGTTGGTGTGTTGTCAGAGATCTTTGTGGTAAGTGGATTTAAAAAAATATCAAGGACTGTTTCAGAGGTGCTTTGTGTGTTGATGCTTCCTGTTTGTGTTTCTCTTGCAGGATGGCAGAGCTTATTTGGAGAGACCATGAGAGACCAGATGACCAGGTTGCCTGTTGGTTAACATTTAGTGTTTCTACACATATGCATGCATTCATTTCTTTCTGTGTGTGTGTCTGTGTCTGAGTGCGAGAGTGTTGGTACTGCAGGCTCATCTACAGCTCAGTTTAAATGGGCTTTGTTCTGTATCCAGGTGCATTGGAGTTTGGGTCTGGCTGAGTATGGTCAGGGTTTAGTTGTGGATGGATTCAGTGTGTGTGAAAAGCATTGAGGTCGGTGTAGGTTTACAGTGTTTGTGCTTGTGTCAGTGTCGTCTGTAGGTGGAAGCATATATGCAGTTGTGATCCGGACACAACTGTGTATATGTGGAAGCCTATGGGCAGATAGTGTTGGAAGTGTGTAGCTGAGTGTTGTCAGGCTTACTTGTGGTTATTTGTCAGTGTAGGTTTAGTGTGTGGGTTAGATGTAGTTGGCTCTTGATGTAGAGGCTGTCAGTAGTTGTGTATTGTTGATGGAGCTGTGTGGCTCGGTGGTTAGGTGCTGTACTTGGGCCTGTAGGTGTTGTACTTGGGCCTGTAGGTGTGAGTCTGTGTGTGGCTGTGTTTAACAGGTTGATGAAGATTGGCATGAAGGTTGTGGAGGAGGTCACAGTCAAAGTGGAGCTCAGGTACGCCCCCTGCTGTATGTGTTTAAAAATGCAAGGTTAGATTTTCTTTCTTCCTGTGGCTCATGTTTAGTTTCTTTGTGCATTGTGCAGGATGGAGCAGCTGATCCAGAGGACTGTGAGAGACAAGGTGAGAGCAAACATGTTGGTCAACATCACTCAGTCTTTTGGTTGTTTTTAAATATTTCAGGGTTCGTTTGTGTCTCACTGTCTCCATTTCTGTGTTCAATTCAGGAAGTGTTGGATCAGAGGCAGTTGGTGTGTGTCCTGGGCCATGAAGAGGAAGAATTGTAAAGAGCTTTGTCTCCTGTTGGGGTTGTGGAGGGTGTGTTTGCAAATAAATGCTTGATTTATACCCAGTGGCACATGTCTGTTTGTTGTCTGTGCTTATTTTGTGATGTACAAACTAATTTCAAGGCTGCATGGAGTTTGGAGAATGTTCCATGTTTAAACTTAGTGACTGGCTCCACACTTTAACATTTCAACCTTAGGTTTAGGACTTTTAGTTAATTCTTTAAGTGGCTAGAGTCACCTGTGAGGACTGTCAGAGTGTAAATGTAGTTGAAAATGTTTAGACAACTAGTTAATATGCAGGCTGTGCTCTGTGGATGACAGAGTCTTAGGCTTTAAACTGGGAGGTGTTAGATGCACCACTTAGACTTGATAGAGTTTTAAAAACACTGTTCTTTTTCTATTGGTTTAAACAGACCAAACCTATGTTAGAGAGCTGAATGCTTTGGCTGTTGACCTGTGGTGTCTGGGTGCCATAGTGTAAGAGTTTAAACTGTGAGCTGTTGGATGCAATAGTAAGATTTCTGGGTAACTGTTCGGCTGTACCTCTCTGACTTTAGACATGAATCAGTAGATGTGTGTGTAATAGTTGGCTTTATATGTCAGACTTGTTTGGTATGACCACATGTATGATAGAGTTTGGCACTGTGACTTTTAGACTGTGGTGTGTGGACGCCAGGCTGAGTTTAAACCCAGATGTGACAAATGTTCAGTGTTTTGACACATATGCATTAATGTCTCTCTCTTTCCAGCTGCATGTGGATGAGGCCATATCCAGGGTGGAGCTCAGGTACGCCCCCTGCTGTATGTGGAAGTGTAGCAGAATGTTTAAAATAGGTCTGACTGTTTGTACCTGTATCTGATGTAGAGTGTGTTTGTCCTGTACAGGATGGAGGAGCTGATCCAGAGGACCACAAGAAATAAGGTGAGAGCAAACATGTTGGTCAACATGGCTTTTGTTGTTTTGTTCTTCTTTTTTTTTTTTCTTTTTTTTTTCTTTTTTTTTATTTAACATTTCAGGGTTCATTTGTGTCTCCCTGTCTCCATTTCTGTGTTCAATTCAGGAAGCGTTGGGTCAGAGGCAGTTGGTGTGTGTCCTGGGCCATGAAGAGGAAGAGTTGAAGCAGAAGGGTGTTTGCAAATTAAAGGCTTGGTTTGTACCTAGTGGCAGCTGTCTGCTTGTTGGCTGTGCTTATTTTGCGATGCACCAACTGATTTCAAGGCTACACAGAGACTGTGCCGCGTTTAATCTTGGTGACTGGCCCCACACTTTAGGTTAACATTTCAACCTTAGGTATAGGACTTTCCTTTGTTTACAGCCATCTGTGAGGACTGCCAGAGAGTAAATGTAGTTGTAATGGTTTGAGTTTTGGCTCAATTTTGAGACAAATAGTTTTAAACTGGGAGGTGTTTGATGCACCACTTAGACTTGATAGAATTTTAAGAACTCTGTTTTTTTTTTCAACAGACCAAACCTATGTTAGAGAGTTTTATGCTTCCTGTCGACTTGATAGTCAAAGTGCGATGATTTTTGTTGTTGTTGCTGCAATAAAGTGGATTTGTGTCTGTGTTGTCTTTTTTGACATGTGGGAAATGGAAAAAAGATGACTTGGGTAGCCATGATACAGGTCTACATGTACAAAGTGTGTCACACTTTACAGGTTTTTGTTGTTGTTGCAATAAAGTGGATTTGTGTCTGCATTGTCTTTTTTTTTGTCTTAAGTTTGACATGTAGCAAATAGGTGAAATAGAAAAAAAGATGACTTGGGTAACCATGATACAGGTCTACATGTACAAAGTGTGTCACACTTTACAAGTTTTTGTTGTTGTTGTTGTTGCAATAAAGTGGATTTGTGTCTGCGTTGTCTTTTTTGTCTTAAGTTTGACATGTAGCAAATAGGTGAAATAGGAAAAAAATGACTTGGGTAGCCATGATACAGGTCTACATGTACAAAGTGTGTCACACTTTACAGGTTTTTGTTGTTGTTGCAATAAAGTGGATTTGTGTCTGCGTTGTCTTTTTTGTCTTAAGCTTGACATGTAGCAAATAGGGGAAACAGGTCTACATGTGCAAAGTGTGTCACACTTTACAACTCAAACTCTTACAAAGTGCCACTCTGCGTAACACTCATTTGGTATTGTGTGGCACTGAGTGGGCCCATGTATGCAACTGCACATCAACAGTGTAGTGGACTTTCATGATGGAAGCTTTCCTCTGTTTGAATGAGTGATAAGCTGTTTTGAATGAATTCATCTTGTAGCAGAGCCTGTGGTTTAAACATTCTGCCAAACTCACAGATCCAGGGAAGCGCCTACCGTGCTCCACTTTGACCGTGACCTCCTCCATGACTCAGTCCTACCGGCCGTTATCAATTAACTATTTTCATTTTCTATTTATAAGCAATGAAGACGTGTAGGAACTTATGCAGGGACAATAGAGAAGAAATCAAATAATCTTGTGTGCTGCTTTTCTGCTAAAGATGGAAAATGCAGCACTTAAAATTAAAAAGCAAACAAAACAATCACATACTTAAAGAATTGAGTAAACAAACCAATTAAGTAGTAAAATATCTGAATACTGAGCTAATGGAGTAGTTAAGCCAAATGTGATAACAAGTAATCTTAAATACTTAAATACTACTTAGAGTATTTAATTAGTCATGAGGTTAAACAAACGATTAGTAAAGTAATGTAATGGAGTAGATATGCAAAATATAATTTTAAAGAATTTTTTTTTTGCTGGTGTTTGTTACTGCTGTCGCATTCACCCACTGCGGCCCATATCACACACACACAGGTATTGCATACATTTAACATGCATTTAACATGCATTACATACATCGTACAAGCATTACATACAGCATACATTTCATGTGGGGATCGGCTCAGGGTTGCTGGATCACGGCTTTAAAGCCACGCATGTCGGGCTGTGGCTGGTTTGAGACCGTTTCGTCTATGGTTAAATTAGTTTTACAGTTTTTGTTCTTAATTGCTTCATTTTACCATGTATTTTTGCGACAGTTAATAATCGAACAGAGTAATCTGTTACATAAGTAATTGACTAACTTTGGAAAATGGCGTCGAAAAAAAGTAATTTTTTTAAAAACTTTTTTTAATTTTTTTTTTTTTTTTCCCCCCTCTCCTTCTCTATAACCCTCACCACACACACACAGACACACACACACGTCATAGACATCACAGACATCACAGACATTTAACAAGCATTACATACATTTACAAGCATTACATTTCATACACATTTCATATGGGGATCGAACCCCCGACCCTGTGATTGGAATAGAAGGCGCTCTACCAGCTGAGCTAGCCAACCACGATTTCGGCCCCGCTCTCACCGTCTTATGAGTCTCTCATGAGTGAATCTAACAACGTATTAATCGTGTTTAGGTACGCTAACGTGAAAAGTTCGTAAACGACGGGCAGCGGCGTGAGCTCGGATAGCTCAGGCGTTAAGGCTGCGGGTTGGAGACCATGAGTCTGCGGGTTCGATTCTTGCTGGAAACCACCTCTATTTTTAAAACCACACGTCCAGGTTGCAGATTGAAGAAGGTTCCGAATGCAGCGGCCAGTGCGACGGCCAGCGGTGGCGTACGTGGATCGCTCGCGGTTTGAAAGCCGCACCACCCCTGTGGAAGCGGGTTCGAGACCAGCTCGTCCACTGTGTATAAACTCTTTAACAATCAAACTTTAATATTTACTAAAAGCAAGCGCAAACGAAGCAATTATTTTGGCAAATTTTTTTGCTTTTTTAATGACTTTTTTAATGACTTTTTTAAAGATAATGACAATATAGCAAAAGACGGCATCGCAAGCGATGCCGTCTTTTGCTATATTGTCATGCAAAATGAAAAAGTAAATGTTTTTTTTTCTTTTTTTTTTTTTCTTTTTTGGAGTTTTTTTTTTTTTACGGAGTCATTAAGAATGTACGCAAAACTATACGCAGCTCGCTCCAATGGACCCAGGGAGCCAAAATACCTCGCACTGGTCCGAGCTTCGCTCGGACCACTGCTCGGTATTTTTGGCTCCCTGGGTCCATTGGAGCTCGCAACGCTGTAGCTATGCATCTATATTACTATGCAGAAAGAAATTTTTTTTTTCTTCCTTTTCTTGTTTTTTGTCTTTTGTTCCTTTTCTTCTTTCTTTCTTTCTTTCTTTCTTTCTTTCTTTCTTTCTTTCTTTCTTCTTTTTATTCTTTTTTCTTCTTTTTTTCTCTTTTTTTAAATTTTTTTCTCTTTTTTTTTAATTTTAATTTTAATTTTTTTTTTTTTTTTCTCTTTTTTATTTTATTTTTTTTAAATTTTTTTTCTCATTTTTTTTCTCTTTTTTTATTTATTTATTTATTTTTTTAATAAAATTTTTTTTTCTCTTTTTTTTTTTTTTTTTTTTTTTTTTTTTTTTTCTTTTATATTGTGATTAAAAAAGCAAAAAAATTTTACCAAAATATATGCTTTGATTGCCCTTGCTTTTAGTAAATAAAAATGTTTGGTTGTTAAAGAGTTTATACACAGTGGACGAGCTGGTCTCGAACCCGCTTCCACAGGGGTGGTGCGGCTTTCAAACCGCGAGCGATCCACGTACGCCACCGCTGGCCGTCGCACTGGCCGCTGCATTCGGAACCTTATTCAATCTGCAACCTGGACGTGTGGTTTTAAAAATAGAGGTGGTTTCCAGCAAGAATCGAACCCGCAGACTCATGGTCTCCAACCCGCAGCCTTAACGCCTGAGCTATCCGAGCTCACACCGCTGCCCGTCGTTTACGAGCTTTTCACGTTAGCGTACCAAAACACGATTAATACGTTGTTAGATTCACTCATGAGAGACTCATAAGACGGTGAGAGCGGGGCCGAAATCGTGGTTGGCTAGCTCAGCTGGTAGAGCGCCTTGTCTCCCAATCACAGGGTCGGGGGTTCGATCCCCATGTGAAACGTGTATGAAATGCAATGCTTGTCAAATGTATGTAATGCTTGCTAAATGTATGTGATCTGTATGTCTGTGAATGCCTATGAATTGTGTGTGTGTGTGTGTGTGTTTGTGTGTCTGTGGGGGGGTATACAGAAGAAAAAGGTGCGGGGAAAAAAAATAAAAAAAAATTTATTTTTTTTTTTCAAAAACTACTTTTTTCGACGCCATTTTGCGAATTTAGTCAGTTACTTATGTAACAGATTACTCTGTTCAGTTTTTAGCTGTCGCTCATATAACGTTCAGCGCGAGGACGGAAGCGTGGTTGGATAGCTCAGTTGGTAGAGCGCGTTGTTTCCCAACCACAAGGTCGGGAGTTCGATCCCAACATGAAACGTGTATGAAATGCAATGCTTGTCAAATGTATGTAATGCTTGTTAAATGTATGCAATGCTTGTCCAGTATATGTAGTACGTGTGTGTGTCTGTGGGGGGGATTTCCAGTGGTCGAACGCGAGTTACAAATAACGCCAAAAAAAGTTTTCTTTAAAATTATATTTTGCATATCTAGTTGATTATAATACTTAACTAATCGTTTATTTAACCTCATGACTGCTTCAATACTTAATATATTTGATTTACTTCTACATTACTAATCGTTTACTTTATTAAATCTCATGACTGCTTCAATACTTATATTTAATTTTCTTCTCCATTAATTAATTGTTTACTTTACTTAACCTCATGACTGCTTCAATACTTAATATATTTAATTTACTTCTCCAATACTTTACTAATCGTTTACTTTATTTAATTCATGACTGCTTCAATACTTAATATATTTAATTTACTTCTCCAATACTTTACTAATCGTTTACTTTACTTAACCTCATGACTGCTTCAATACTTAATATATTTAATTTACTTCTCCAATACTTTATTAATCGTTTACTTTATTTAATTCATGACTGCTTCAATACTTAATATATTTAATTTACTTCTCCAATACTTTATTAATCGTTTACTTTATTTAATTCATGACTGCTTCAATACTTAATATATATTTTTTTACTTCTCCATTGCATTACTTAAATAATTATATATTTCACCTCATGACTGCTTCAATACTTAATATATTTTTTTTTACTTCTCCATTGCATTACTTAAATAATCATATATTTCACCTCATGACTGCTTCAATACCTAATATATATTTTTTTACTTCTCCATTGCGTTACTTAAATAATCATATTTAACCTCATGACTGCTTCAATAGTTTTTTTTTTTTTTTTTTTTACTTCTCCATTGCATTACTTAAATATTCATTTATTTCACCTCATGACTGCTTCAATACTTAATATATTTTTTTTTACTTCTCCATTGCATTACTTAAATCATTTATTTCACCTCATGACTGCTTCAATACTTAATATATATTTTTTTTTACTTCTCCATTACTTTACTCACTCAAACACTTCAATTAGCCCACTACTTGTTCTTTGATCGCATTTGGCTTAACTACTCCATTACCATAGTATTCAGATATTTTACTACTTGATTGGTTTGTTTACTCAATTCTTTAGGTATGTGATTACCTCAATAATCAATGACTTTGTTCTTCTCATTCATTCATTGATAACGGGCCGGTAGGACTGAGTCATGGAGGTGGTCACGGTCAAAGTGGAGCACGGTAGGCGCTTCCCTGCATCTGTGAGTTTGGCAGAATGTTTTAACCACAGGCTCTGCAACAAGATGAATTCATTCAAAACACCATATGACTCATTCAAACAGAGGAAAGCTTCCATCATGAAAGTCCACTACACTGTTGATGTGCAGTTGCATACACGGGCCCACTCAGTGCCACACAATACCAAATGAGTGTTACGCAGAGTGGCACTTTGTAAGAGTTTGAGTTGTAAAGTGTGACACACTTTGCACATGTAGACCTGTTTCCCCTATTTGCTACATGTTAAGCTTAAGACAAAAAAAGACAACAGACACAAATCCACTTTATTGCAGCAACAACAACAAAAATCATCGCACTTTGACTATCAAGTCGACAGGAAGAACAAAACTCTCTAACATAGGTTTGGTCTGTTTAAATCAACAACAACAAAAAACAGAGTTCTTAAAATTCTATCAAGTCTAAGTGGTGCATCAAACACCTCCCAGTTTAAAACTATTTGTCTAAAAATTGAGCCAAAACTCAAACCATTACAACTACATTTACTCTCTGGCAGTCCTCACAGATGGCTGTAAACAAAGGAAAGTCCTATACCTAAGGTTGAAATGTTAACCTAAAGTGTGGAGCCAGTCACCAAGAGTAAACGCGGCACAGTCTCTGTGCAGCCTTGAAATCAGACAGATGCCACTGGGTACAAGTCAAGCTTTTAATTTGCAAACACCCTCCACAACCCCAGATGCAATTCTTCCTCTTCATGGCCCAGGACACACACCAACTGCCTCTGACCCAACGCTTCCTGAATTGAACACAGAAACAGAGACAGGGAGACACAAATGAACCCTGAAATGTTTAAAAACAACCAAAAGACTGAGTGATGTTGACCAACATGTTTGCTCTCACCTTGTCTCTCACAGTCCTCTGGATCAGCTGCTCCATCCTGCACAATGCACAAAGAAACTAAACATGAGCCACAGGAAGAAAGAAAGTCTAACCTTGCATTTTTAAACACATACAGCAGGGGGCGTACCTGAGCTCCACTTTGACTGTGACCTCCTCCACGACCTTCATGCCAATCTTCATCAACCTGTTAAACACAGCCACACACAGACTCACACCTACAGGCCCAAGTACAGCACCTAAGCACCTAAGCACCTAACCACCTAACCACCGAGCCACACAGCTCCATCAACAATACACAACTACTGACAGCCTCTACATCAAGAGCCAACTACATCTAAAACACACACTAAACCTACACTGACAAATAACCACAACTAAGCCTGACAACACTCAGCTACACACTTCCAACACTATCTGCCCATAGGCTTCCACATATACACAATTGTGTCCGGATCACAACTGCATATATGCTTCCACCTACAGACGACACTGACACAAACACTGTAAACCTACACCGACCTCAATGCTTTTCACACACACTGAATCCATCCACAACTAAACCCTGACCATACTCAGCCAGACCCAAACTCCAATGCACCTGGATACAGAACAAAGCCCATTTAAACTGAGCTGAAGATGAGCCTGCAGTGCCAACACTCGCACACTCAGACACACACACACACACAGAAAGAAATGAATGCATGCATATGTGTAGAAACACTAACCAACATGTTTGCTCTCACCTTGTTTCTCATGGTCCTCTGGATCAGCTCCTCCATCCTGTACAGGACAAATATACTCTACATCAGATACAGGTACAAACAGTCAGACCTATTTTAAACATTCTGCTACACTTCCACATACAGCAGGGGGCGTACCTGAGCTCCACCTTGGATATGGCCTCATCCACTCAGCCACATGCAGCTGGAAAGAGAGAGACATTAATGCATATGTGTCAAAACAATGAACATTTGTCACATCTGGGTTTAAACTCAGCCTGGCGTCCACACACCACAGTCTAAAAGTCACAGTGCCAAACTCTAACATACATGTGCTCATACCAAACAAGTCTGACATATAAAGCCAACTATTACACACACATCTACTTATTCATGTCTAAAGTCAGAGAGGTACAGCCAAACAGTTACCCAGAAATCTTACTATTGCATCCAACAGCTCACAGTTTAAACTCTTACACTATGGCACCCAGACACCACAGGTCAACAGCCAAAGCATTCAGCTCTCTAACATAGGTTTGGTCTGTTTAAACCAATAGAAAAAGAACAGTGTTTTTAAAACTCTACCAAGTCTAAGTGGTGCATCTAACACCTCCCAGTTTAAAGCCTAAGACTCTGTCATCCACACAGCACAGCCTGCATATTAACTAGTTGTCTAAACATTTTCAACTACATTTACACTCTGACAGTCCTCACAGATGACTCTAGCCACTTAAAGAATAAACTAAAAGTCCTAAACCTAAGGTTGAAATGTTAAAGTGTGGAGCCAGTCACTAAGTTTAAACATGGAACATTCTCCAAACTCCATGCAGCCTTGAAATTAGTTTGTACATCACAAAATAAGCACAGACAACAAACAGACATGTGCCACTGGGTATAAATCAAGCATTTATTTGCAAACACACCCTCCACAAGCCCAACAGGAGACAAAGCTCTTTACAATTCTTCCTCTTCATGGCCCAGGACACACACCAACTGCCTCTGATCCAACACTTCCTGAATTGAACACAGAAATGGAGACAGTGAGACACACATGAACCCTGAAATGTTTAAAAACAACCAAAAGACTGAGCGATGTTGACCAACATGTTTGCTCTCACCTTGTCTCTCACAGTCCTCTGGATCAGCTGCTCCATCCTGCACAATGCACAAAGAAACTAAACATGAGCCACAGGAAGAAAAAGTCTAACCTTGCATTTTTAAACACATACAGCAGGGGGCGTACCTGAGCTCCACTTTGACTGTGACCTCCTCCACGACCTTCATGCCAATCTTCATCAACCTGTTAAACACAGCCACACACAGACTCACACCTACAGGCCCAAGTACAGCACCTAACCACCGAGCCACACAGCTCCATCAACAATACACAACTACTGACAGCCTCTACATCAAGAGCCAACTACATCTAACACACACACTAAACCTACACTGACAAATAACCACAACTAAGCCTGACAACACTCAGCTACACACTTCCAACACTATCTGCCCATAGGCTTCCACATATACACAGTTGTGTCCGGATCACAACTGCATATATGCTTCCACCTACAGACGACACTGACACAAACACTGTAAACCTACACCGACCTCAATGCTTTTCACACACACTGAATCCATCCACAACTAAACCCTGACCATACTCAGCCAGACCCAAACTCCAATGCACCTGGATACAGAACAAAGCCCATTTAAACTGAGCTGAAGATGAGCCTGCAGTACCAACACTCTCACACTCAGACACAGACACAGACACAGACACAGACACAGACACACACACACACACACACACACACACACACACACACACACACACACACACACACACACACAGAAAAAAATGAATGCATGCATATGTGTAGAAACACTAAATGTTAACCAACAGGCAACCTGGTCACCTGGTCTCTCATGGTCTCTCCAAATAAGCTCTGCCATCCTGCAAGAGAAACACAAACAGGAAGTATCAGCACACAAAGCAGCTTTGAAACAGCCCTTGATATTTTTTTAAATCCACTTACCACAAAGATCTCTGACAACACACCAACAGTTGCAGTGTGTCCCTCACTCCCACAGGATGGCGCTCTATCCTCACCATCAGCATCTTCACTGGCTCCACCTCACATACACCTACAACACTCTGAAACACACACACACACAGTCTAAAATTAGTGCATGTATAAGTGTAGAAAGACTACAATGTGGCTCTTGCTCACCTGGTCTCAAACCGTCCTCTCACTCAGCTCCTCCCTCCTGCTGAAAAACAAACACATTGGTTTTGGATACTAATCAATTCAGTCCTTGAACTTGTAATATTTTGCTTCACTTCCAGCTGCAGCAGGGGCCTAACCTGAGCCCCCCCACCCCCCAGAACTGAACTAAGCCCCATCTAAAGTGTATTAAAGACAAAAGCAGGCACTGCCTTCTGATTTTAATAGACACATTCTCACACTCAGACATGGATGCATGCATATGGGTAGAAACACTGCACAATGTGGTATTCACACACCTGGTCTCAAAGGATCCTCCTGCAGCGAATTAAAGATAAAAAAAAAAAAACTTTGGATACTAATCTGTTGAAAAAACTTTTTGTTTTTTAAGATTGTGCAACAGGGCTACCTGAGCTCCACATTGGCCACAGCCTCATCCAAGCTGGAGACCCACTCAGCCAGATGCAGGCACCTGCTGAACACAAAGGAACACACAAAAAAAAAAAAAGAACAACAAACACAGCAAACAACAACAAGATACAACTGAGTCCTTCAGTGCAGAAACATTGAGCATTATTTATTATGATGCATCTTCTCATGGTCCTCTTGATCAGCTCCTCCATCCTGCACGGCTACTGATGTTATGCTGGACGCAGTGTCCATCTTTTGAAGCTGAAGCGTTGAGACAGTGGTTCCATCCCTGCTTCAGCAGGTCTACAGTCACGTGGCCACTGTGATTGATGAGTCCTCGAGGTTCTTCTCCCCAGGTCTTCCACTCTGATGCAGTACACACACTGACCATCCTCTGGAGCAGCTCATCCTTCCTGCAGAGAAAGCACATGCACACGCACAAATGAATGCATGCATATGTGTAGAAACACTAAATGTTAACCAACAGGCAACGTCTCACCTGGTCTCTCATGGTCTCTCCAAATAAGCTCTGCCATCCTGCAAGAGAAACACAAACAGGAAGTATCAACACACAAAGCACCTTTGAAACAGCCCTTGATATTTTTTTTAAATCCACTTACCACAAAGAGCTCTGACAACACACCAACAGTTGCAGTGTGTCCCTCACTCCCACAGGATGGCGCTCTATCCTCACCATCAGCACCTTCACTGGCTCCACCCCACATATACCTGAAACACACACTGACTCTCTCTCTCACACACTCTCTCACACTCTCACACTCTCTCACTCTCTCACACTCTCACACTCTCTCACTCTCTCACACACACACACACACACACACACACACACACACACACACACACACACACACACACACACACACAGTATAAAATTAGTTCATGTATAAGTGTAGAAAGACTACAATGTGGCTCTTGCTCACCTGGTCTCAAACCGTCCTCTCACTCAGCTCCTCCCTCCTGCTGAAAAACAAACACATTGGTTTTGGATACTAATCAATTCAGTCCTTGAACTTGTAATATTTTGCTTCACTTCCAGCTGCAGCAGGGGCCTAACCTGAGCCCCCCCAGAACTGAACTAAGCCCCATCTAAAGTGTATTAAAGACAAAAGCAGGCACTGCCTTCTGATTTTAATAGACACATTCTCACACTCAGACATGGATGCATGCATATGGGTAGAAACACTGCACAATGTGGTATTCACACACCTGGTCTCAAAGGATCCTCTGGATCAGCTCCACCCTCTTGCAGTGAATTAAAGGGAAAAAAAAAAAAAAAACTTTGGATACTAATCTGTTGAAAAAACTTTTTGTTTTTTAAGATTGTGCAACAGGGCTACCTGAGCTCCACATTGGCCACAGCCTCATCCAACCTGGAGACCCACTCAGCCAGATGCAGGCACCTGCTGAACACAAAGGAACACAAAAAAAACCAAACAGCAAACAACAGCAAGATACAACTGAGTCCTTCAGTGCAGAAACATTGAGCATTATTTGTTATGATCTCACACTCAGACATGGATGCATGCATATGGGTAGAAACACTGCACAATGTGGTATTCACACACCTGGTCTCAAAGGATCCTCTGGATCAGCTCCACCCTCCTGCAGCGAATTAAAGGGGAAAAAAAACAACAACTTTGGATACTAATTTATTAAAAAAAACCTTTTTGTTTTTTTAAGATTGTGCAACAGGACTACCTGAGCTCCACATTGGCCACAGCCTCATCCAAGCTGGAGACCCACTCAGCCAGATGCAGGCACCTGCTGAACACAAAGGAACACAAAAAAAAACAAAACAAAAAAAAACAAAAAAAAAAAAAAAAAACCCCAAAAAACCCAACAATAAAACAACAAACACAGCAAACAACAGCAAGATACAACTGAGTCCTTCAATGCAGAAACATTGAGCATTATTGGTTATGATGCATCTTCTCATGGTCCTCTTGATCAGCTCCTCCATCCTGCACGGCTACTGATGTTATGCTGGACGCAGTGTCCATCTTTTGAAGCTGAAGCGTTGAGACAGTGGTTCCATCCCTGCTTCAGCAGGTCTACAGTCACGTGACCACTGTGATTGATGAGTCCTCGAGGTTCTTCTCCCCAGGTCTTCCACTCTGAATCCTTCAGTGTAGAAACACTGAGCAGTATTGGCCAACATGCATCCTCATGGTTCTCTGGATCAGCAGCTCCTCCATCCTGCACAACACACAAAGAAACACACTCAACATTAGCCACAGGTGCTAGGCAAGTCAAACACTGGAAGTTAAAACATCTTCCAACACTTCCACATGCAGCAGGGGGCGTACCTGAGCTCCACACTGGCCATGGCCTCATCCAAGCTGGAGTCCCACTCAGCCAGATGCAGCTACCTGCTAAACACACACAGACAAACACGTTTAAATGTAGAAACACTGAGCAATGTTGACTTACATGCTTTCTCTTACCCTCTGATGATCCTCTGGAGCAGCTCATCCTTCCTGCAGAGAAGACACACACACACACACACACACACACACACACACAGGCTTTGGATATTAAACCTGGAATTTTAGACATTCAGCAACACTTCAAGGTGCAGCTGAGGGCCCTCACTGGCCATGGCCTCATCCACACTGCTGAACACACACCCTAAACCGACCCCGGGGCCATCCACACCGACAACTACCCACAATCAAGCCTGACAACACGACACGCAACACGACACGCAACACGACACGCAACACGACACGCAACTCAACCCGCAACTCAACCCATGCTGCCAACACCATCTGCCCACAGGCTTCCACATACATGCACAGCTGTGTCCGGATCACAACTGCATATATGCTTCCACAGACCGACAACACCGACGCAACGGCCCAGCAATAGCAAACGCGCGCTCCAAATCTAAGCAGGCCCGAGTGCCTTCTACTCACTGAATCCATCCACAACGAAGCCTTGCCAACACTTGGCCAGTCCCAAACTCCAAAGCGGCTACACTGGTTACAAAGTCCATCTCAACCGAGCTAAAGACACAAGCCTGCACCTCCAACACTCAGATCACACACACACACACACACACACACACACACACACACACACACACACACGTAGAGCCGATGAGCGAAGCCAAGCGCGGTGCTTTCTCCCAAATGGTCTCGGCTGCTCCGCTGGATCCTTCGTCCGTCCTGCAGAAACCCGACACATAATCAAACATGTTAGCCTGTGGTCACAGATCAACTCAAGCTCTGCATTTTAAACGTTCCGCGTGGGCCTTACCTGGCCTCCACGTCGGCCATTTTCCTCTGGATTACTCCGGACACACCTGTCTCGGCCTCACGCCGAAGTTCCAGCTCCACTCGGCCTGAATCGTCTCTCTGCTCTCAGCCACAGCTCTCACTGTAAACCAGAAAGTACAATCACAAATAACCCGTTAAACATGAACACACAGGCTTCCTCTGTCCACAGGTAACGAGTTCAGTTCGGTCCACTTACCAGACAAAGCACAGCGTTACAGAGGCAGCCTCTATTCCACGGTAGTTTATAGCCAGCGTCTCCCCGCACCTGCGAAAAATCAAATTCTGCCCTGCTATTGGCTGAGCCCTCTCCTCCCCGGTCACATGGGTTTGATTAGCGCATGGGCAACAGGTGCGACTGATTTTTGGCGCGGCTCAAACTGGACTCTGATTGGACGGGACTATTGGGTTAAATGGTAGGAGGGACCTGCGGTGACTGCCCTCATAAAGCAGCAGTAACGTCCAACACAGAACAGGTGTTTGAAATGATCACAAATTGCCAGAGGTTCACTTTCAGTCTGACTCCATGGTTTTATGCATTAAAGACTTCAATCAGAATCAGTTTTACTGACCAGATTTATGCAGACACACAAGGAGTCTGACTTCAGTTTCCCTTTGCTCTCAGGCACTACAGAACAACAACACAACCAACAGAACAACTATTGTTTCCATAAATACCAAAAGTGCAATGGGTCAGTCTGAATCTGGATCATGCAAACTATATATGTCATATAAGGTGTGTTCAAAAGCAAAGAAAGTCAACCAGTGAATCTGCTGTCAATTGTCTTCCAACATGGTCATTATAACCATGTTACAATATGAAGTTTACCAAAAGTTCCCTGCTTCAAACGGGCCACAGTGAATTTCTTTCAAAGGTGTGTGTCACCTGTGGCCTTCCCAGTAAAGAAATATCAAAAGAGGCAACACAACAGAGTTTATTTGGACTTTTACACACAGAATAAAGAGTTCAAAACAAATAAAAGCTCATTAAAAGACATCAAACATAGGTGACAAGAAGGGCCAACAAGCCACGGACACAGAAAGTGAACCTTCCCAACAGAATGTAACTGACATAAGATAAGATAAGATAAGATAGCACTTTATTGATCCCACAGCAGGGAAATTCACTTGTTAGGCAGCAAGGAATCTGACTTCAGTTTCCCTTTGCTCTCAGGCACTACAGAACAACACAAGCGCAGCGTGATGACGTCAGGGTCTAGCGGTTTCTGCATGTAGTAAACTCTTTGGAAACTGAATCGAAGGC
Source organism: Toxotes jaculatrix (assembly GCF_017976425.1). Classification (NCBI taxonomy): domain Eukaryota; kingdom Metazoa; phylum Chordata; class Actinopteri; family Toxotidae; genus Toxotes; species Toxotes jaculatrix. The sequence continues at coordinate 1,650,017 of NC_054417.1, read as the reverse complement.
AACTGGACTTATGTTTGTCTGGGAGAACGTTTCGCCTCTTATCCAAGGGGCTTCATCAGTTCGTATGCATCGGTCTATCTAGTCCGCACTAGTCAGACTCGTTTCAATTTCCAAAGAGAGAACTATGACCTGGATGAATGAGAACATTCACAGACATATTGCATGTAGTAAACATTGATGTCCGCCAGACGGCGACATTTGGCAGAATCCGTTAGATTCATGTATTAAAATGTCAAACAATATTCAAGAAAAAAACAATAACCGATCGACTCTCAAGTAAAGCACCGAAATCAAATAATTTCAAAAAATACATTCTACTGAATCCAACAAGAAACTGCGTAAATTTATTCATGAAAACATACAAAGTAGAAAAAAACCCTCCCACACAATAAAACAAAATGGGCAAGAAAGATGAAAATGATTTACAATGGCACAAAATCAGTGAAAGTAACGTTTTGCACACCTATGAAAGAAATAGGTAACGTGCATTGCTGTCTGCAGTTCTTCTTGTTGTCTCCGCTGATTTGGATCAGCTCCAGGCCGAATCCTCGATCTACATTTCTTCTCTTTAAAGGCGTTGAGTGAGCAGTCATCCTGGAGAACGAGCACACCGAGTTTCTACTCACAACGCTAAAATGAGGGATCGTTTAAGATTAGGAGTCGCCAAACACGGACCGAAATCACTACAAGGCTTTGATCTTTAGCAAAAGCAGCGAAACGTTTTCCTGTCACGCATAATTTTATGAGCCAGGAGGAAAGAGGTTAAAGTGAGCGGGATTTGGGGGCGAATTTGGGGATAAGTGGCTCCGAGTGAGAGCCTGAAAGCAAGCCGTTAGCCGTAAGCTGGCAGCGAACTTACGTGAATTGCGACGAATCCATGTCCTCGGGGACAGAGGAAATAAGACGTGTCTTTTTCCTGCTCATTTTCAAAGCGATCCATGTGGAATTGGTGGCGAAAAAACACACGTTTGATGGGACAACGGAGCAGAGAACTCAACGTAAACAATATGTCATTTGGAGCGTGTGCTGAAGCGCAGCGTGATGACGTCAGGGTCTAGCGGTTTCTGCATGTAGTAAGCATTGATGTCCGCCAGACGGAGACATTTGAAAGAATCCGTTAGATTCATGTATTAGGAGAGAGAGGGAAGTAAAGACACCTGGAATGAGAGGACAAAGCAGTGAACAACCGGAAACTCAAACATTACCAAAATAAAACAGGAAACACAAGTTATAACTCTGATGCCATGTCGCTCTGCATCTAAATCAACTCTTCAGTGTTCACTTTGTCTCCCTCTCTCTGTCTGTTCATGTTCTGTTGGGCATATTATATAATGTTCGTTTTATAATTTTAATTCTTTTTCTTAAAGCTTAGTTTATACCCTAACCTGTCCATCCTGTAAAGCAGTGCCAGAGTCGGTATATCCGTAAAAATAAACCCAAACTGTCAGGAGGTGGTAGTGTAGTGGACACAGGAGCAGAGTCAGAGTTAGAGGTGGCAAAAATACAGTTTAATCAGTCCAAGTTCGGTACGGCTAGCTAGAAGAGAAAAATCAATTCACAACGCTAAAATGAGGGATCGTTTATGATTAGGAGTCGCCAAACACGGACCGAATTCACTACAAGGCTTTGATCTTTAGCAAAAGCAGCGAAACGTTTTCCTGTCACGCATAATTTAATGAGCGAGGAGGAAAGAGGTTAAAGTGAGCGGGATTTGGGGAGGAATTTGGGGATAAGTGGCTCCGAGCGAGAGCCTGAAAGCTAGCCGTTAGCCGTAAGCTGGCAGCGAACTTACGTCAATTGCGACGAATCCACGTCCTCGGGGACAGAGGAAATAAGACGTGTCTTTGTCCTGCTCATTTTCAAAGCGATCCATGTGGAATTGGTGGCGAAAAAACACACGTTTGATGGGACAACGGAGCACAGAAATCAACGTAAACAATATGTCATTTGGAGCGTGTGCTGAAGCGCAGCGTGATGACGTCAGGGTCTAGCGGTTTCTGCATGTAGTAAGCATTGATGTCCGCCAGACGGCGACATTTGACAGAATCCGTTAGATTCATGTATTAGATAGGAGAGAGGGAAGTAAAGACACCTGGAATGAGAGGACAAAGCAGTGAACAACCGGAAACTCAAACATTACCAAAATAAAACAGGAAACACAAGTTATAAATCTGATGCCATGTCGCTCTGCATCTAAATCAACTCTTCAGTGTTCACTTTGTCTCCCTCTCTCTGTCTGTTCATGTTCTGTTGGGCATATTATATAATGTTCGTTTTATAATTTTAATTCTTTTTTTTCAAGCTTGGTTTATACCCTAACCTGTCAGGAGAGGGAAGTAAAGACACCTGGAATGAGAGGCAAAAGCAGTGAACAATCGGAAACTCAAACATTACCAAAACAGGAAACACCAAATTTTCCAAATAAAGGCGGAACCTGACAGAAACACATGAATAGAATAGAATAGAATAGAATAGAATAGAATAGAATAGAATAGAATAGAATGCCTTTTATTGTCATTGGACATCTTTTACATGTACAACGAGATGGAAAGCATCTCCTTCTCCAGGGACATGTATGAATATACAACATAGAATAGAATAAAATAAAATAAAATAAGATTAAGTTAAGTAAGTTAAGTAAGTTTAGTGCAAGTCAAAAATATAAAAGGAAAGCTATACAACAATATGAAGAGAAAAAAGCAAAATACAGGGGGGGGTAAGGTGCACAGTTCAAGTATGGGTTATTGCACTTTAATGAATATTGCACAGTATACGGATATTGCACGGTGAGTGGATAGAGGGAAGGAAGTCCGGGGGGTCAGGGGAATAGACTGTGGGGTTCAGTGCATGTGTGAGTTCAGTGTGGTTATGGCTTTTGGGAAAAAACTGTCTCTGAGTCTGTTAGTCTTTGTTCTGATGTGCCTGTAGCGCCTTCCTGAGGGCAACAGGTCAAACAGAGCAAAGCCAGGGTGGGAGCTGTCCTTGGTGATGTTCTTTGCTCTGCTGAGGCAGCGGGAGGTGTAAATGTCCATCAGGGAGGGGAGGGGGCAGCCTATGATCTTCTGTGCCGCCTTAACTACCCTCTGAAGCCTCTCCCTGTCTGCCATGGTGCAGCTGCCGTACCATACTGTGATGCAGTACGTCAGCAGGCTCTCAATGGACGAGCGGTAGAAGGTCAGCAGCAGGATGGAGTCCAGGTTGTGCTTCCTGAGGACCCTCAGGAAGTGTAGCCGCTGCTGAGCCTTCTTAATGACTGCTGTGATGTTCTCTGTCCAGGAGATGTCAGCGGAGATGAGGATCCCAAGAAACCGAAAAGTGTGGACTCTCTCCATGCACACGCCGTTGATGTAGAGGGGGGCTAAGTTGGTGCTGTGCCTCCTGAAGTCGACAATGATCTCCTTGGTTTTCTTGGTGTTCAGAGGTTGTTCTCTGAACACCAGGATGCCAACTTCAGGACCTCTTCTCTGTAGGCTGCTTCATCTCCCTTTGAGATGAGTCCGACCACTGTAGTGTCGTCAGCAAACTTAACGATGAGGTTGCTGTTGTGGGCCGGACTGCAGTCATGGGTGTAGAGGCAGTACAGGAGGGGGCTCAGCACACAGCCCTGTGGAGAGCCGGTGCTCAGCGTGCGAATGGAGGAGAGGTGGGGGCCGAGTCTCACAGTCTGGGGTCGGTTAGTTAGGAAGTCCTTTATCCAGGCACATGTTAGAGGGGGGAGGCCGAGAGTGTCCAGTTTGGTGATGAGAATGTCGGGAATGATTGTGTTGAAGGCAGCACAGAAAGGTGGAGATGTGGTGTTACAGCTGACCCAGAAGAAAATCTCACTGAATGAAAATATAATTTTCTCCTTAAAACGTCATTTTGAAGAACAATTCATCATGTCTGTCACAATCCGATTTCCCTCAGCATCTGCATTTAAATATCCTTATTGTGAATCCTCCAATTTTTCTGTGTGCGTGTTTGTACGTGTGTGTGTGTGTATGTGTGTGCTACATATGCAATAACTGGCTTTATTTAATAGGAATAGGAAGAGTTCATTTCCAAAGTGCTATTGATCCATTTTGAACAGAAGAACAGAAATGATGGTGTATTCAGAGCGGATCTGAAATAACAGTCACAGAGCTGAATGAGGGACAGTCACACAACATTTAGACAAAGACAAAAGCCTACAGTGGAGCGTAGAAATACTGGACCAGAGCTTACAAGGACTGAGACCTAAACCTAGACAGACTAAGGCCAGAGCTCAGAAAATCCAATTCCAAAGCAGATAAGGCCGGAAAAACTAAGACTAACACAGACTGAAACAGGAGCTCATGAAGTCAGAGTGTAGTGGAGAAACTAGAAAAGTAGAAATACGTAATCAGGGCGACTTTTTTGACTCAACAGCTTTTCTTCTGATCCTCATCAGTCAGAGTGGTTTTAAATCTTAAAGCCTCTATTGAGTCAACACAAGCTGACCTTACCAACGATTACCAACGACACGACGGCGACTCTCCTCTTCTGATTCTGTGCTGCAGACATGAGTTATACAAACCACAATAATAAGACAGGTAAGCTGTAAACAACGACTGCACGGAGGTAAATTTGGCACCAGAAAGAAAGTGAATAAACAACAAGGAGGAAAACATGTACTTTGCATGTGCTTGGGTCTCTAGAAATAGTTTTTTGGCCTCCTTAAATTTATAGCACCACTACGACTACAGTCTCATTTTCCTTCCATAAGTTTAAATCTGAACAGTGGTCAGATGATGGAGGAAGTGAATACAACAAATTTGTATTGTTTTAAACATAAAGATATTGGCTTTGTTATTTTAAAGAGAGAGAAGTTTCCTTAAGTCAGCCAACAAGTCAAAGTTGCAGTTGCACCAAGTTTCAGCAGATTGATTATCCTGGACTTAAATGACTTATAGTTCTTTATATTCTGAGAGACAAAGTACATCATCTTAATAGTAACTTACAACAAGATTTGCTGTGTAACAGGCAATAATATAAGAGAACTGCTGGGAAATTAAAATACAAACCAGAAAACAAACAAGTTCAATGACAAAGAGTTTAATCCCAAAAATACAGAGTACATTAGGCCACGACAGGTCATGTTGTATGTACTTCACCCAGAACTGAATATACGAGTTTATGACAATATAGGAATGCTTGATAAAAGAGTATAGGGTTATATGATAAATTGACATTACAATTAAAATATAATAAATAAACAATATCAAAATAAATAAAAATAAAAAATAAATAAAAATATACAATATAGATATTGATCGTATCACCAGTGACTACATTCCTTTGGGTTTAAGTAGACACATGATTAGCTGATAAATGTTAAAATATGCATTTAGCTGTTTTTGTAGGACACAGACGTCCTTAAGTTGATAGCAAGCTAGGGAAAAATACAAAAAATACAAAAACTCAAAACGCCAGCATCAATATCATCATCATCATCATCACGAGCCTCAGCCAGAGAGGCCATCTGGTGTGTGACTGACCTATCAATAGACCTTACACTGTTGCTCTTGTTGGTGACACAGAGCTTTACTCTGTAGTCACTTGGTTGGAGCTTGGCACGCTACTGTTGGAGGAGGGCGCTCTTTCACCCCTCACTCTTAAATTGCAGACGGTTCCAACGCAGCTGAAGGTTAGGGGCAGCGCACGGCGTGCACCCCAGTTGTCTTCCTCAACGTCTGGATGAGTCAGTTTTCCCGAGACCATTATTCTGGGTCTAGAGAATTGATGTGACCTCCTTTGCTTTGATTCTCTGGTGGCTGGTTGTCGGCCTTTGGTTGAGGAACCCGTTTGCAGTGGCTGGTGTGTACCCATGTGGCCTTTTCTGACAATAAAGGGCGGCAGGTCGGTGGAGCCAGGACCACGGACAGAGAACATGCAACCGGAGCCAGAGACACCTGCAGAAGGCGCAGAGAAAAAGAGACCAGAGAGAGACAAGCACAGGACTGCAGGAGAAAGAGGACAATAACAGCATAACTAGTAGAGACTGAGGTAGCTTTAAACAGACAGCAAGAGGATTATTAAGTGACTTTGCTGTTCTGTATCTCTCTCTGTTTGTTTTATATTTTCTTACTTTAAAGTTAAGCGTGTGTGTTGAATGTACTGTGTGTGTGTTACAGGTCATTGTATCCTAAAGGTTGATTGAAGGCAACTGGACTTCTTCCTTGAAGCTTGAAGACGTTTGACCTCTCATCCGAGAAGCTTCTTCAGTTCTGGAGACTGGTTAGAGTCCAAACTTTTAAACTCCTCCCTATCTCACCTAGTGGGTGCTACCTCTGGGAGCAATAGATACCACTGAGTGGAACGTTCACACCTTGAGTGGCTCCTGCTGGGCTGCCTCAAGTGGAGTCGTAAGCGCATGAGGATACTCAGGTGAGCGCAGAAACTAAGCATCACGTGAGTCGTTACAGTCACGTGAGCCCAGATGTGAATGTGTTAGTCGCTTGGGGAGGGATCTCAAAACTGCGTTATAGATAGGTGGCAGCTGGTGCCGTAGACCGCCCCCTGTATTCAGTGACGGATGTTCTATTTTAACATGGATGGCCTCCTTAACTCTTCTCTCAAACCATCTATGTTCCCGGTCCAAAATGCAGACATCACTGTCCTCAAAGGAGTGTCCTTTCTCCTTGAGATGCAAGTGAGCGGCTGAGTTCTGACTGGAGGAGTGAGCTCGTCTATGCTGAGCCATGCGTTTGTGGAGCGGCTGCTTAGTCTCCCCTATATATAGATGGGAGCACTGCAGGCTGACTTTGACCGCACAGACTTTCTCTGACACTCCCTCAACGACCGTACCAGTCTCACACCGGACCAGATCTGCACTCTTTTAGACCTCTGCCTCACCACAACCTACTTCAACAACAACGACGGCTTTTACAGACAGAAACCGCAAACCGACACACACTAACCAGAAACCACAAACACAAACCAGAACCCTACACCACCAGCAGGGAGGACACCACAAACCACAACTTGTTGGAGTGTCAGAGAAACTGAGGAGGATTTTCTCCAAACACAACATTCCAGTTCATTTCAGACCCTGTAACACTCTGAGACAGAAACAGCTACACCTCAAAGACAAAACTCCCAAAAACCAACTAAGCCATGTCGTCTGTGCGGTCTAAGTCAGCGAGTGGCGCTCCCACCTGTACACAGGGGAGACTAAACAGCCGCTCCACAAACGCATGACCCAGCACAGACGAGCTCACTCCTCCGGTCAGAACTCAGCCGTTCACCTGCATTTCAAGGAGAGAGGACACTCCTCTGAAGAGAGCGATGTCCCCATTCTGGACCGGGAACATAGATGGTTTGAGAGAAGAGTTAAGGAGGCCATCCATGTCAAACTAGAACATCCATCACTGGATAGAGGGGGCGGTCTAAGACACCAGCTGCCACCTATCTATGACGCAGTTTTTGAGATCCCTCCCCAAACGACTAACACATTCACATCTGGGCTCACGTGACTCTAGCGACTCACATGATGCTTAGTTTCTACGCTCACCTAAGTATCCTCAGGTGCTAACGACTCCACTTGAGGCAGCCCAGCGGGAGCCACTCAAGCCGTGAACGTTCCACTCAGTGGTATCTATTGCTCCCAGAGGTAGCACCCACTAGGTGAGATAGGGAGGAGTTTAAAAGCCTGGACTGTCTAACCAGTCTCCAGAACTGAAGATGTTTCTCAGATGAGAGGTGAAACATCTTCAAGCTTCAAGCAAGAAGTCCAGTTTCCTTCAAACAGCCATTAGAATAGGATAAGACATGTTTTACATGCATATTATTAAATATATAAAATGAGATATAATACAGATACATCTTGTATTTGAATAGCAAAGAGAATTGTGTTTTGTTTTGCAGAACATTCGAACATAAGAACATAAAAAACATATAAAGACATATTAAGTGTTTACTTGTTGAATCCAAAAACCTACTGGCCATTTGCTTCTGCCTTACCTCCTCTGCCGCTCACCATCCCTCTGATTGCTGGTCCCTGGAAATCAGAATCTGTGACCGTATCTGAGTCTGCATCTTTGTCTTTACCTGTGTGTTGTTCTGTCTTGCCTCCTCTGCTTCTGCCTTGCCTCCTCTTCTTCTACCTTGCCTCCTCTGCTTCTGCCTTGCCTCCTCTTCTTCTGTCTTGCCGTCTCTGCTTCTGCCTTGACTCCTCTGCCTTGCCTCCTCTTCTTCTGTCTTGCCTCAAGTGTTGTTCCTGTTCCATGTGTCCAGTCTCCTGTCTCGCTCATCATCCATCTGATTGTTGGTCCCTGGAAATATGCATCTGTGTCCGTGTCCGAGTGTGCATCTTTGTCTTTACCTGTGATGATTTCCTCCTCTGCTCCTCCCTTGCCTCCTCTTCTTCTGTCTTGCCTCCTCTGCTTCTCCCTTGCCTCCTCTTCTTCTGTCTTTCCTCCTCTTCTTCTGTCTTGCCTCAATTGTTGTTCCTGTTCCATGTGTCCAGTCTCCTGTCTCGCTCATCATCCATCTGATTATTGGTCCCTGGAAATATGCATCTGTGTCTGTATCCAAGTGTGCATCTTTGTCTTTACCTGTCTTGATTCCTTGTGTGTGCTTCTCCCTTTCCTCTTCTTCTTCTGTCTTGCCTCCTCTGCTTCTGTCTTGCCTCCTCTTCTTCTGTCTTGCCTCAAGTGTTGTTCCTGCTCCATGTGTCCAGTCTGTCTCGCTCATCATCCCCTTGACTGTTGGTCACTGGAAATATGCATCTGCATCTGTGTCTGTATCCAAGTGTGCATCTTTGTCTTTACCTGTGTTGGCTCCTTGTGTGTGCTTCTGCATTTCCTCCTCTGCTCCTCCCTTGCCTCCTCTTCTTCTGTTTTGCCTCCTCTTCTTCTGTCTTGCCTCAAGTGTTGTTCCTGTTCCATGTGTCCAGTCTCGCTCATCATCCATCTGATTGTTGGTCCCTGGAAATATGCATCTGTGTCCGTGTCCAAGTGTGCATCGTTGTCTTTACCTGTCTTGATTCCTTGTGTGTGCTTCTCCCTTTCCTCTTCTTCTTCTGCCTTGCCTCCTCTTCTTCTGTCTTGCCTCCTCTGCTCCTCCCTTGCCTCCTCTGCTTCTGTCTTGCCTCAAGTGTTGTTCCTGCTCCACGTGTCCAGTCTGTCTCGCTCATCATCCCCTTGACTGTTGGTCACTGGAAATATGCATCTGCATCTGTGACAGTATCCAAGTGTGCATCTTTGTCTTTACCTGTGTTGGCTCCTTGTGTGTGCTTCTGCATTTCCTCCTCTGCTCCTCCCTTGCCTCCTCTTCTTCTGTCTTGCCTCATGTGTTGTTCCTGTTCCATGTGTCCAGTCTCCTGTCTCGCTCATCATCCATCTGATTGTTGGTCACTGGAAATATGCATCTGCATCTGTGACAGTATCCAAGTGTGCATCTTTGTCTTTACCTGTGTTGGCTCCTTGTGTGTGCTTCTGCATTTCCTCCTCTGCTCCTCCCTTGCCTCCTCTTCTTCTGTCTTGCCTCCTCTGCTCCTCCCTTGCCTCCTCTTCTTCTACCTTGCCTCCTCTTCTTCTGTCTTGCCTTATGTGTTGTTCCTGTTCCATGTGTCCAGTCTCCTGTCTCGCTCATCATCCATCTGATTGTTGGTCCCTGGAAATATGCATCTGTGTCTGTATCCAAGTGTGCATCTTTGTCTTTACCTGTGTTGGCTCCTTGTGTGTGCTTTTGCATTTCCTCCACTGCTTCTGCCTTGCCTCCTCTTCTTCTGTCTTTCCTCCTCTTCTTCTGTCTTGCCTCAAGTGTTGTTCCTGTTCCATGTGTCCAGTCTCCTGTCTCGCTCCTCATCCATCTGATTGTTGGTCCCTGGAAATATGCATCTGTGTCTGTATCCAAGTGTGCATCTTTGTCTTTACCTGTGTTGGCTCCTTGTGTGTGCTTCTGCATTTCCTCCTCTGCTCCTCCCTTGCCTCCTCTTCTTCTGTCTTGCCTCAATTGTTGTTCCTGTTCCATGTGTCCAGTCTCCTGTCTCGCTCATCATCCATCTGATTGTTGGTCCCTGGAAATATGCATCTGTGTCTGTATCCAAGTGTGCATCTTTGTCTTTACCTGTCTTGATTCCTTGTGTGTGCTTCTCCCTTTCCTCTTCTTCTTCTGTCTTGCCTCCTCTTCTTCTGTCTTGCCTCAAGTGTTGTTCCTGTTCCATGTGTCCAGTCTCCTGTCTCGCTCCTCATCCATCTGATTGTTGGTCCCTGGAAATATGCATCTGTGTCTGTATCCAAGTGTGCATCTTTGTCTTTACCTGTCTTGATTCCTTGTGTGTGCTTCTCCCTTTCCTCTTCTTCTTCTACCTTGCCTCCTCTTCTTCTGTCTTGCCTCATGTGTTGTTCCTGCTCCATGTGTCCAGTCTGTCTCGCTCATCATCCCCTTGACTGTTGGTCACTGGAAATATGCATCTGCATCTGTGACAGTATCCAAGTGTGCATCTTTGTCTTTACCTGTGTTGGCTCCTTGTGTGTGCTTCTGCATTTCCTCCTCTGCTCCTCCCTTGCCTCCTCTTCTTCTGTCTTGCCTCATGTGTTGTTCCTGCTCCATGTGTCCAGTCTCCTGTCTTGCTCATCATCCATCTGATTGTTGGTCCCTGGAAATATGCATCTGTGTCTGTATCCAAGTGTGCATCTTTGTCTTTACCTGTCTTGATTCCTTGTGTGTGCTTCTCCCTTTCCTCTTCTTCTTCTGTCTTTCCTCCTCTTCTTCTGTCTTTCCTCCTCTTCTTCTGTCTTGCCTCCTCTGCTCCTCCCTTGCCTCAAGTGTTGTTCCTGCTCCACGTGTCCAGTCTGTCTCGCTCATCATCCCCTTGACTGTTGGTCACTGGAAATATGCATCTGCATCTGTGACAGTATCCAAGTGTGCATCTTTGTCTTTACCTGTCTTGATTCCTTGTGTGTGCTTCTCCCTTCCTCTTCTTCTTCTGCCTTGCCTCCTCTTCTTCTGTCTTGCCTCAAGTGTTGTTCCTGTTCCATGTGTCCAGTCTCCTGTCTCGCTCCTCATCCATCTGATTGTTGGTCCCTGGAAATATGCATCTGTGTCTGTATCCAAGTGTGCATCTTTGTCTTTACCTGTCTTGATTCCTTGTGTGTTTCTCCCTTTCCTCCTCTTCTTCTGTCTTTCCTCCTCTTCTTCTGTCTTGCCTCAAGTGTTGTTCCTGCTCCACGTGTCCAGTCTGTCTCGCTCATCATCCCCTTGACTGTTGGTCACTGGAAATATGCATCTGCATCTGTGACAATATCCAAGTGTGCATCTTTGTCTTTACCTGTCTTGATTCCTTGTGTGTGCTTCTCCCTTCCTCTTCTTCTTCTGCCTTGCCTCCTCTTCTTCTGTCTTGCCTCCTCTTCTTCTGTCTTTCCTCCTCTTCTTTTGTCTTGCCTCCTCTTCTTTTGTCTTGCCTCAATTGTTGTTCCTGTTCCATGTGTCCAGTCTCCTGTCTCGCTCCTCATCCATCTGATTGTTGGTCACTGGAAATATGCATCTGCATCTGTGTCAGTATCCAAGTGTGCATCTTTGTCTTTACTTGTCTTGATTCCTTGTGTGTGCTTCTCCCTTTCCTCTTCTTCTTCTGCCTTGCCTCCTCTTCTTCTGTCTTTCCTCCTCTTCTTCTGTCTTTCCTCCTCTTCTTCTGTCTTTCCTCCTCTTCTTTTGTCTTGCCTCAATTGTTGTTCCTGTTCCATGTGTCCAGTCTCCTGTCTCGCTCCTCATCCATCTGATTGTTGGTCACTGGAAATATGCATCTGCATCTGTGTCAGTATCCAAGTGTGCATCTTTGTCTTTACTTGTCTTGATTCCTTGTGTGTGCTTCTCCCTTTCCTCTTCTTCTTCTGCCTTGCCTCCTCTTCTTCTGTCTTTCCTCCTCTTCTTCTGTCTTTCCTCCTCTTCTTCTGTCTTGCCTCCTCTGCTCCTCCCTTGCCTCAAGTGTTGTTCCTGCTCCACGTGTCCAGTCTGTCTCGCTCATCATCCCCTTGACTGTTGGTCACTGGAAATATGCATCTGCATCTGTGACAGTATCCAAGTGTGCATCTTTGTCTTTACCTGTCTTGATTCCTTGTGTGTGCTTCTCCCTTCCTCTTCTTCTTCTGCCTTGCCTCCTCTTCTTCTGTCTTGCCTCAAGTGTTGTTCCTGTTCCATGTGTCCAGTCTCCTGTCTCGCTCCTCATCCATCTGATTGTTGGTCCCTGGAAATATGCATCTGTGTCTGTATCCAAGTGTGCATCTTTGTCTTTACCTGTCTTGATTCCTTGTGTGTTTCTCCCTTTCCTCCTCTTCTTCTGTCTTTCCTCCTCTTCTTCTGTCTTGCCTCAAGTGTTGTTCCTGCTCCACGTGTCCAGTCTGTCTCGCTCATCATCCCCTTGACTGTTGGTCACTGGAAATATGCATCTGCATCTGTGACAATATCCAAGTGTGCATCTTTGTCTTTACCTGTCTTGATTCCTTGTGTGTGCTTCTCCCTTCCTCTTCTTCTTCTGCCTTGCCTCCTCTTCTTCTGTCTTGCCTCCTCTTCTTCTGTCTTTCCTCCTCTTCTTTTGTCTTGCCTCCTCTTCTTTTGTCTTGCCTCAATTGTTGTTCCTGTTCCATGTGTCCAGTCTCCTGTCTCGCTCCTCATCCATCTGATTGTTGGTCACTGGAAATATGCATCTGCATCTGTGTCAGTATCCAAGTGTGCATCTTTGTCTTTACCTGTCTTGATTCCTTGTGTGTGCTTCTCCCTTTCCTCCTCTTCTTCTGTCTTGCCTCCTCTGCTCCTCCCTTGCCTCAAGTGTTGTTCCTGCTCCACGTGTCCAGTCTGTCTCGCTCATCATCCCCTTGACTGTTGGTCACTGGAAATATGCATCTGCATCTGTGTCAGAATCCAAGTGTGCATCTTTGTCTTTACCTGTGTTGGCTCCTTGTGTGTGCTTCTGCATTTCCTCCTCTGCTCCTCCCTTGCCTCCTCTTCTTCTGCCTTGCCTCCTCTTCTTCTGTTTTGCCTCTTCTTCTTCTGCCTTGCCTCAAGTGTTGTTCCTGTTCCATGTGTCCAGTCTCCTGTCTCGCTCCTCATCCATCTGATTGTTGGTCCCTGGAAATATGCATCTGTGTCTTTACCTGTCTTGATTCCTTGTGTGTGCTTCTCCATTGCGTCCTCTGCTTTTCCTCCTCTTCCTCTGCCTTTCCTCCTCTGCTTCTGCCTTGCCTCCTCTTCTTCTGCCTTGCCTCCTCTTCTTCTGTCTTGCCTCCTCTTCTTCTGTCTTGCCTCATGTGTTGTTCCTGCTCCATGTGTCCAGTCTGTCTCGCTCATCATCCCCTTGACTGTTGGTCACTGGAAATATGCATCTGCATCTGTGACAGTATCCAAGTGTGCATTTTTGTCTTTACCTGTGTTGGCTCCTTGTGTGTGCTTCTGCATTTCCTCCTCTGCTCCTCCCTTGCCTCCTCCTCTTCTGTCTTGCCTCCTCTGCTCCTCCCTTGCCTCCTCTTCTTCTGTCTTGCCTCCTCTTCTTCTGTCTTGCCTCAATTGTTGTTCCTGTTCCATGTGTCCTGTCTCGCTCATCATCCATCTGATTGTTGGTCCCTGGAAATATGCATCTGTGTCTGTATCCAAGTGTGCATCTTTGTCTTTACTTGTCTTGATTCCTTGTATGTGCTTCTCCCTTTCCTCTTCTTCTTCTGCCTTGCCTCCTCTTCTTCTGTCTTGCCTCCTCTTCTTCTGTCTTGCCTCATGTGTTGTTCCTGCTCCATGTGTCCAGTCTGTCTCGCTCATCATCCCCTTGACTGTTGGTCCCTGGAAATATGCATCTGCATCTGTGTCTGTATCCAAGTGTGCATCTTTGTCTTTACCTGTGTTGGCTCCTTGTGTGTGCTTTTGCATTTCCTCCTCTGCTCCTCCCTTGCCTCCTCTTCTTCTGTCTTGCCTCAAGTGTTGTTCCTGCTCCATGTGTCCAGTCTGTCTCGCTCATCATCCCTCTGATTGTTGGTCCCTGGAAACCAGAAAAAAAAAACACACCATAAAAAAACATATAAAGACATATTAACTGATTATTTGTTGAATCCACAAACCTACTGGCCATTTGCTTCTGCCTTACCTCCTCTTCTTCTGTCTTGCCTCCTCTTCTTCTGTCTTGCCTCCTCTTCTTCTGTCTTGCCTCCTCTTCTTTTGTCTTGCCTCCTCTTCTTTTGTCTTGCCTCAATTGTTGTTCCTGTTCCATGTGTCCAGTCTCGCTCATCATCCATCTGATTGTTGGTCCCTGGAAATATGCATCTGTGTCTGTATCCAAGTGTGCATCTTTGTCTTTACCTGTCTTGATTCCTTGTGTGTGCTTCTCCCTTTCCTCCTCTTCTTCTGTCTTGCCTCCTCTGCTCCTCCCTTGCCTCAAGTGTTGTTCCTGCTCCACGTGTCCAGTCTGTCTCGCTCATCATCCCCTTGACTGTTGGTCACTGGAAATATGCATCTGCATCTGTGTCAGAATCCAAGTGTGCATCTTTGTCTTTACCTGTGTTGGCTCCTTGTGTGTGCTTCTGCATTTCCTCCTCTGCTCCTCCCTTGCCTCCTCCTCTTCTGTCTTGCCTCCTCTTCTTCTGTCTTGCCTCAATTGTTGTTCCTGTTCCATGTGTCCTGTCTCGCTCATCATCCATCTGATTGTTGGTCCCTGGAAATATGCATCTGTGTCTGTATCCAAGTGTGCATCTTTGTCTTTACCTGTCTTGATTCCTTGCGTGTGCTTCTCCCTTTCCTCTTCTTCTTCTGCCTTGCCTCCTCTGCTCCTCCCTTGCCTCAAGTGTTGTTCCTGCTCCACGTGTCCAGTCTGTCTCGCTCATCATCCCCTTGACTGTTGGTCACTGGAAATATGCATCTGCATCTGTGACAGTATCCAAGTGTGCATCTTTGTCTTTACCTGTGTTGGCTCCTTGTGTGTGCTTCTCCCTTTCCTCTTCTTCTTCTGCCTTGCCTCCTCTTCTTCTGTCTTGCCTCCTCTTCTTCTGTCTTGCCTCCTCTTCTTCTGTCTTGCCTCAAGTGTTGTTCCTGCTCCACGTGTCCAGTCTGTCTCGCTCATCATCCCCTTGACTGTTGGTCACTGGAAATATGCATCTGCATCTGTGACAGTATCCAAGTGTGCATTTTTGTCTTTACCTGTGTTGGCTCCTTGTGTGTGCTTCTGCATTTCCTCCTCTGCTCGTCCCTTGCCTCCTCCTCTTCTGTTTTGCCTCCTCTGCTCCTCCCTTGCCTCCTCTTCTTCTGTCTTGCCTCAATTGTTGTTCCTGTTCCATGTGTCCTGTCTCGCTCATCATCCATCTGATTGTTGGTCCCTGGAAATATGCATCTGTGTCTGTATCCAAGTGTGTATCTTTGTCTTTACCTGTCTTGATTCCTTGTGTGTGCTTCTCCCTTTCCTCTTCTTCTGTCTTGCCTCATGTGTTGTTCCTGCTCCATGTGTCCAGTCTGTCTCGCTCATCATCCCCTTGACTGTTGGTCCCTGGAAATATGCATCTGCATCTGTGTCTGTATCCAAGTGTGCATCTTTGTCTTTACCTGTGTTGGCTCCTTGTGTGTGCTTCTCCCTTTCCTCCTCTTCTTCTGTCTTGCCTCCTCTTCTTCTGTCTTTCCTCCTCTTCTTTTGTCTTGCCTCCTCTTCTTTTGTCTTGCCTCAATTGTTGTTCCTGTTCCATGTGTCCAGTCTCCTGTCTCGCTCCTCATCCATCTGATTGTTGGTCACTGGAAATATGCATCTGCATCTGTGTCAGTATCCAAGTGTGCATCTTTGTCTTTACCTGTCTTGATTCCTTGTGTGTGCTTCTCCCTTTCCTCCTCTTCTTCTGTCTTGCCTCCTCTGCTCCTCCCTTGCCTCAAGTGTTGTTCCTGCTCCACGTGTCCAGTCTGTCTCGCTCATCATCCCCTTGACTGTTGGTCACTGGAAATATGCATCTGCATCTGTGTCAGAATCCAAGTGTGCATCTTTGTCTTTACCTGTGTTGGCTCCTTGTGTGTGCTTCTGCTTTTCCTCCTCTTCTTCTGCCTTGCCTCCTCTTCTTCTGTCTTGCCTCATGTGTTGTTCCTGCTCCATGTGTCCAGTCTGTCTCGCTCATCATCCCCTTGACTGTTGGTCACTGGAAATATGCATCTGCATCTGTGACTGTATCCAAGTGTGCATCTTTGTCTTTACCTGTGTTGGCTCCTTGTGTGTGCTTCTGCATTTCCTCCTCTGCTCCTCCCTTGCCTCCTCTTCTTCTGCCTTGCCTCCTCTTCTTCTGTTTTGCCTCTTCTTCTTCTGCCTTGCCTCAAGTGTTGTTCCTGTTCCATGTGTCCAGTCTCCTGTCTCGCTCCTCATCCATCTGATTGTTGGTCCCTGGAAATATGCATCTGTGTCTTTACCTGTCTTGATTCCTTGTGTGTGCTTCTCCATTGCGTCCTCTGCTTTTCCTCCTCTTCCTCTGCCTTTCCTCCTCTGCTTCTGCCTTGCCTCCTCTTCTTCTGCCTTGCCTCCTCTTCTTCTGTCTTGCCTCCTCTTCTTCTGTCTTGCCTCATGTGTTGTTCCTGCTCCATGTGTCCAGTCTGTCTCGCTCATCATCCCCTTGACTGTTGGTCACTGGAAATATGCATCTGCATCTGTGACAGTATCCAAGTGTGCATCTTTGTCTTTACCTGTGTTGGCTCCTTGTGTGTGCTTCTGCATTTCCTCCTCTGCTCCTCCCTTGCCTCCTCCTCTTCTGTCTTGCCTCCTCTGCTCCTCCCTTGCCTCCTCTTCTTCTGTCTTGCCTCCTCTTCTTCTGTCTTGCCTCAATTGTTGTTCCTGTTCCATGTGTCCAGTCTCGCTCATCATCCATCTGATTGTTGGTCCCTGGAAATATGCATCTGTGTCTGTATCCAAGTGTGCATCTTTGTCTTTACCTGTCTTGATTCCTTGTGTGTGCTTCTCCCTTTCCTCCTCTTCTTCTGTCGTGCCTCCTCTGCTCCTCCCTTGCCTCAAGTGTTGTTCCTGCTCCACGTGTCCAGTCTGTCTCGCTCATCATCCCCTTGACTGTTGGTCACTGGAAATATGCATCTGCATCTGTGTCAGAATCCAAGTGTGCATCTTTGTCTTTACCTGTGTTGGCTCCTTGTGTGTGCTTCTGCATTTCCTCCTCTGCTCCTCCCTTGCCTCCTCTTCTTCTGTCGTGCCTCCTCTGCTCCTCCCTTGCCTCAAGTGTTGTTCCTGCTCCACGTGTCCAGTCTGTCTCGCTCATCATCCCCTTGACTGTTGGTCACTGGAAATATGCATCTGCATCTGTGACAGTATCCAAGTGTGCATCTTTGTCTTTACCTGTGTTGGCTCCTTGTGTGTGCTTCTCCCTTTCCTCTTCTTCTTCTGCCTTGCCTCCTCTTCTTCTGTCTTGCCTCCTCTTCTTCTGTCTTGCCTCCTCTTCTTCTGTCTTGCCTCAAGTGTTGTTCCTGTTCCATGTGTCCAGTCTCCTGTCTCGCTCATCATCCATCTGATTGTTGGTCCCTGGAAATATGCATCTGTGTCTGTATCCAAGTGTGCATCTTTGTCTTTACCTGTCTTGATTCCTTGCGTGTGCTTCTCCCTTTCCTCTTCTTCTTCTGTCTTGCCTCCTCTGCTCCTCCCTTGCCTCAAGTGTTGTTCCTGCTCCACGTGTCCAGTCTGTCTCGCTCATCATCCCCTTGACTGTTGGTCACTGGAAATATGCATCTGCATCTGTGACAGTATCCAAGTGTGCATTTTTGTCTTTACCTGTGTTGGCTCCTTGTGTGTGCTTCTGCATTTCCTCCTCTGCTCGTCCCTTGCCTCCTCCTCTTCTGTTTTGCCTCCTCTGCTCCTCCCTTGCCTCCTCTTCTTCTGTCTTGCCTCAATTGTTGTTCCTGTTCCATGTGTCCTGTCTCGCTCATCATCCATCTGATTGTTGGTCCCTGGAAATATGCATCTGTGTCTGTATCCAAGTGTGTATCTTTGTCTTTACCTGTCTTGATTCCTTGTGTGTGCTTCTCCATTGCGTCCTCTGCTTTTCCTCCTCTTCTTCTGTCTTGCCTCAAGTGTTGTTCCTGTTCCATGTGTCCAGTCTGTCTCGCTCATCATCCCCTTGACTGTTGGTCACTAGAAATATGCATCTGCATCTGTGACAGTATCCAAGTGTGCATTTTTGTCTTTACCTGTGTTGGCTCCTTGTGTGTGCTTCTGCATTTCCTCCTCTGCTCCTCCCTTGCCTCCTCCTCTTCTGTCTTGCCTCCTCTGCTCCTCCCTTGCCTCCTCTTCTTCTGTCTTGCCTCCTCTTCTTCTGTCTTGCCTCAAGTGTTGTTCCTGTTCCATGTGTCCAGTCTCCTGTCTCGCTCCTCATCCATCTGATTGTTGGTCCCTGGAAATATGCATCTGCATCTGTGTCTGTATCCAAGTGTGCATCTTTGTCTTTACCTGTCTTGATTCCTTGTGTGTGCTTCTCCCTTTCCTCTTCTTCTGTCTTGCCTCAAGTGTTGTTCCTGCTCCATGTGTCCAGTCTGTCTCGCTCATCATCCCCTTGACTGTTGGTCCCTGGAAATATGCATCTGCATCTGTGTCTGTATCCAAGTGTGCATCTTTGTCTTTACCTGTGTTGGCTCCTTGTGTGTGCTTCTCCCTTTCCTCCTCTTCTTCTGTCTTGCCTCCTCTGCTCCTCCCTTGCCTCAAGTGTTGTTCCTGCTCCACGTGTCCAGTCTGTCTCGCTCATCATCCCCTTGACTGTTGGTCCCTGGAAATATGCATCTGCATCTGTGTCTGTATCCAAGTGTGCATCTTTGTCTTTACCTGTGTTGGCTCCTTGTGTGTGCTTCTCCCTTTCCTCCTCTTCTTCTGTCTTGCCTCCTCTGCTCCTCCCTTGCCTCCTCTGCTTCTGTCTTGCCTCCTCCTCTTCTGTCTTGCCTCCTCTTCTTCTGTCTTGCCTCAATTGTTGTTCCTGTTCCATGTGTCCTGTCTCGCTCATCATCCATCTGATTGTTGGTCCCTGGAAATATGCATCTGTGTCTGTATCCAAGTGTGCATCTTTGTCTTTACCTGTCTTGATTCCTTGTGTGTGCTTCTCCCTTTCCTCCTCTTCTTCTGCCTTTCCTCTTCTTCTTCTCCCTTTCCTCCTCTTCTTCTGCCTTGCCTCCTCTTCTTCTGCCTTGCCTCCTCTTCTTCTGCCTTGCCTCCTCTTCTTCTGTCTTGCCTCCTCTGCTCCTCCCTTGCCTCCTCTGCTTCTGTCTTGCCTCCTCTGCTTCTGTCTTTCCTCCTCTTCTTCTGTCTTTCCTCCTCTTCTTCTGTCTTTCCTCCTCTTCTTCTGTCTTTTCTCCTCTTCTTCTGTCTTGCGTCAATTGTTGTTCCTGTTCCATGTGTCCAGTCTCCTGTCTCGCTCATCATCCATCTGATTGTTGGTCCCTGGAAATATGCATCTGTGTCTGTATCCAAGTGTGCATCTTTGTCTTTACCTGTGTTGGCTCCTTGTGTGTGCTTCTGCATTTCCTCCTCTGCTCCTCCCTTGCCTCCTCTTCTTCTGTCTTGCCTCCTCTTCTTCTGTCTTGCCTCCTCTGCTCCTCCCTTGCCTCCTCTGCTTCTGTCTTTCCTCCTCTTCTTCTGTCTTGCCTCAATTGTTGTTCCTGTTCCATGTGTCCAGTCTCCTGTCTCGCTCATCATCCATCTGATTGTTGGTCCCTGGAAATATGCATCTGTGTCAGTATCCAAGTGTGCATCTTTGTCTTTACCTGTGTTGGCTCCTTGTGTGTGCTTCTGCATTTCCTCCTCTGCTCCTCCCTTGCCTCCTCTTCTTCTGTCTTGCCTCCTCTTCTTCTGTCTTGCCTCCTCTGCTCCTCCCTTGCCTCCTCTGCTTCTGTCTTGCCTCCTCCTCTTCTGTCTTGCCTCCTCTTCTTCTGTCTTGCCTCAATTGTTGTTCCATGTGTCCAGTCTCCTGTCTCGCTCATCATCCATCTGATTGTTGGTCCCTGGAAATATGCATCTGTGTCTGTATCCAAGTGTGCATCTTTGTCTTTACCTGTCTTGATTCCTTGTGTGTGCTTCTCCCTTTCCTCCTCTTCTTCTGCCTTTCCTCTTCTTCTTCTCCCTTTCCTCCTCTTCTTCTGCCTTGCCTCCTCTTCTTCTGCCTTGCCTCCTCTTCTTCTGCCTTGCCTCCTCTTCTTCTGTCTTGCCTCCTCTGCTCCTCCCTTGCCTCCTCTGCTTCTGTCTTGCCTCCTCTGCTTCTGTCTTTCCTCCTCTTCTTCTGTCTTTCCTCCTCTTCTTCTGTCTTTCCTCCTCTTCTTCTGTCTTTTCTCCTCTTCTTCTGTCTTGCGTCAATTGTTGTTCCTGTTCCATGTGTCCAGTCTCCTGTCTCGCTCATCATCCATCTGATTGTTGGTCCCTGGAAATATGCATCTGTGTCAGTATCCAAGTGTGCATCTTTGTCTTTACCTGTGTTGGCTCCTTGTGTGTGCTTCTGCATTTCCTCCTCTGCTCCTCCCTTGCCTCCTCTTCTTCTGTCTTGCCTCCTCTTCTTCTGTCTTGCCTCCTCTGCTCCTCCCTTGCCTCCTCTGCTTCTGTCTTTCCTCCTCTTCTTCTGTCTTGCCTCAATTGTTGTTCCTGTTCCATGTGTCCAGTCTCCTGTCTCGCTCATCATCCATCTGATTGTTGGTCCCTGGAAATATGCATCTGTGTCTGTATCCAAGTGTGCATCTTTGTTTTTCCCTGTCTTGATTCCTTGTGTGTGCTTCTCCCTTTCCTCTTCTTCTCCTCCCTTGCCTCCTCTTCTTCTGTCTTGCCTCATGTGTTGTTCCTGCTCCATGTGTCCAGTCTGTCTCGTTCATCATCCCCTTGACTGTTGGTCACTGGAAATATGCATCTGCATCTGTGTCAGTATCCAAGTGTGCATCTTTGTCTTTACCTGTGTTGGCTCCTTGTGTGTGCTTCTGCATTTCCTCCTCTGCTCCTCCCTTGCCTCCTCCTCTTCTGTCTTTCCTCTTCTTCTGTCTTGCCTCAATTGTTGTTCCTGTTCCATGTGTCCAGTCTCCTGTCTCGCTCATCATCCATCTGATTGTTGGTCCCTGGAAATATGCATCTGTGTCTGTATCCAAGTGTGCATCTTTGTCTTTACCTGTCTTGATTCCTTGTGTGTGCTTCTCCCTTTCCTCTTCTTCTTCTGTCTTGCCTCAAGTGTTGTTGAGGCAAGACAGAACCTGCAGAAGGTACAGAGAAAGAGAGACCAGAGAGAGACAAGCACAGGACTACGGGAGAGAAAGGACACAGAGTTAATGGCATGTAATAAAGGTTAATAAATGTGAGAGTGGGTCTGAGGAGAGAAAGAGACAAGAGATGATCATGGGAAGTCCCCCAGCAGCATCGGCCTATAACAGCATAACTAGTAGAGACTGAGGTAGTTTTAAACAGACAGCAAGAGGATTATTAAGAGACTTTGCTGTTCTGTCTCTCTCTCTGTTTGTTTTATATTTTCTTACTTTAAAGTTAAGCATGTGTGTTGAATGTACTGTGTGTGTTACAGGTCATTGTATCCTAAAGGTTGATTGAAGGCAACTGGACTTCTTGCTTGAAGATGTTTGACCTCTCATCCGAGAAGCTTCTTCAGTTCTGGAGACTGGTTAGAGTCCAAACTTTTAAACTCCTCCCTATCTCACCTAGTGGGTGCTACCTCTGGGAGCAATAGAAAGCACTGAGTGGAACGTTCACGGCTTGAGTGGCTCCTGCTGGGCTGCCTCAAGTGGAGTCGTTAGCACCTGAGGATACTCAGGTGAGCGCAGAAACTAAGCATCACGTGAGTCGTTACAGTCACGTGAGCCCAGATGTGAATGTGTTAGTCGCTTGGGGAGGGATCTCAAAACTGCGTTATAGATAGGTGACAGCTGGTGCCGTAGACCGCCCCCTGTATTCAGTGACGGATGTTCTATTTTAACATGGATGGCCTCCTTAACTCTTCTCTTAAACCATCTATGTTCCTGGTCCAAAATGCAGACATCACTGTCCTCAAAGGAGTGTCCTTTCTCCTTGAGATGCAAATGAGCGGCTGAGTTCTGACCGGAGGAGTGAGCTCGTCTATGCTGAGCCATGCGTTTGTGGAGCGGCTGCTTAGTCTCCCCTATATATAGATGGGAGCACTGCAGGCTGACTTTGACCGCACAGACTTTCTCTGACACTCCCTCAACGACCGTACCAGTCTCACACCGGACCAGATCTGCACTCTTTTAGACCTCTGCCTCACCACAACCTACTTCAACAACAACGACGGCTTTTACAGACAGAGACCGCAAACCGACACACACTAACCAGAAACCACAAACACAAACCAGAACCCTACACCACCAACGGGGAGGACACCACAAACCACAACTTGTTGGAGTGTCAGAGAAACTGAGGAGGATTTTCTCCAAACACAACATTCCAGTTCATTTCAGACCCTGTAACACTCTGAGACAGAAACAGCTACACCTCAAAGACAAAACTCCCAAAAACCAACTAAGCCATGTCGTCTGTGCGGTCTAAGTCAGCGAGCGGCGCTCCCACCTGTACACAGGGGAGACTAAACAGCCGCTCCACAAACGCATGACCCAGCACAGACGAGCTCACTCCTCCGGTCAAAACTCAGCCGTTCACCTGCATTTCAAGGAGAGAGGACACTCCTCTGAAGAGAGCGATGTCCCCATTCTGGACCGGGAACATAGATGGTTTGAGAGAAGAGTTAAGGAGGCCATCCATGTCAAACTAGAACATCCATCACTGAATACAGGGGGCGGTCTAAGACACCAGCTGCCACCTATCTATGACGCAGTTTTTGAGATCCCTCCCCAAACGACTAACACATTCACATCTGGGCTCACGTGACTCTAGCGACTCACATGATGCTTAGTTTCTACGCTCACCTAAGTATCCTCAGGTGCTAACGACTCCACTTGAGGCAGCCCAGCGGGAGCCACTCAAGCCGTGAACGTTCCACTCAGTGGTATCTATTGCTCCCAGAGGTAGCACCCACTAGGTGAGATAGGGAGGAGTTTAAAAGCCTGGACTGTCTAACCAGTCTCCAGAACTGAAGATGTTTCTCAGATGAGAGGTGAAACATCTTCAAGCTTCAAGCAAGAAGTCCAGTTGCCTTCAAACAGCCATTAGAATAGGATAAGACATGTTTTACATGCATATTATTAAATATATAAAATGAGATATAATACAGATACATCTTGTATTTGAATAGCAAAGAGAATTGTGTTTTGTTTTGCAGAACATTCGAACATAAGAACATAAAAAACATATAAAGACATATTAAGTGTTTACTTGTTGAATCCAAAAACCTACTGGCCATTTGCTTCTGCCTTACCTCCTCTGCCGCTCACCATCCCTCTGATTGCTGGTCCCTGGAAATCAGCATCTGTGACCGTATCTGAGTCTGCATCTTTGTCTTTACCTGTGTGTTGTTCTGTCTTGCCTCCTCTGCTCCTCCCTTGCCTCCTCTTCTTCTGCCTTGCCTCCTCAAGTGTTGTTCCTGCTCCATGTGTCCAGTCTGTCTCGCTCCTCATCCCTCTGATTGTTGGTCCCTGGAAAGCAGAAAAAAAACACACCATAAAAAAACATATAAAGACATATTAACTGATTATTTGTTGAATCCACAAACCGACTGGCCATTTGATTCTGCCTTACCTCCTCTTCTTCTGTCTTTCCTCCTCTGCTTCTGCCTTGCCTCCTCTGCTTCTGCCTTGCCTCCTCTTCTTCTGTCTTTCCTCCTCTTCTTCTGTCTTGCCTCAATTGTTGTTCCTGTTCCATGTGTCCAGTCTCCTGTCTCGCTCATCATCCATCTGATTGTTGGTCCCTGGAAATATGCATCTGCATCTGTGTCTGTATCCAAGTGTGCATCTTTGTCTTTACCTGTCTTGATTCCTTGTGTGTGCTTCTCCCTTTCCTCTTCTTCTTCTGCCTTGCCTCCTCTTCTTCTGTCTTGCCTCAATTGTTGTTCCTGTTCCATGTGTCCAGTCTCCTGTCTTGCTCATCATCCATCTGATTGTTGGTCCCTGGAAATATGCATGTGTCCGAGTGTGCATCTTTGTCTTTACCTGTGATGATTTCCTCCTCTGCTCCTCCCTTGCCTCCTCTTCTTCTGTCTTGCCTCCTCTGCTTCTCCCTTGCCTCCTCTTCTTCTGTCTTTCCTCCTCTTCTTCTGTCTTGCCTCAAGTGTTGTTCCTGCTCCACGTGTCCAGTCTGTCTCGCTCATCATCCCCTTGACTGTTGGTCACTGGAAATATGCATCTGCATCTGTGACAATATCCAAGTGTGCATCTTTGTCTTTACCTGTCTTGATTCCTTGTGTGTGCTTCTCCCTTCCTCTTCTTCTTCTGCCTTGCCTCCTCTTCTTCTGTCTTGCCTCCTCTTCTTCTGTCTTTCCTCCTCTTCTTTTGTCTTGCCTCCTCTTCTTTTGTCTTGCCTCAATTGTTGTTCCTGTTCCATGTGTCCAGTCTCCTGTCTCGCTCATCATCCATCTGATTGTTGGTCCCTGGAAATCTGCATCTGTGTCAGTATCCAAGTGTGCATCTTTGTCTTTACCTGTGTTGGCTCCTTGTGTGTGCTTCTGCATTTCCTCCTCTGCTCCTCCCTTGCCTCCTCTTCTTCTGTTTTGCCTCCTCTTCTTCTGTCTTGCCTCATGTGTTGCTCCTGCTCCACGTGTCCAGTCTGTCTCGCTCATCATCCCCTTGACTGTTGGTCACTGGAAATATGCATCTGCATCTGTGACAGTATCCAAGTGTGCATTTTTGTCTTTACCTGTGTTGGCTCCTTGTGTGTGCTTCTGCATTTCCTCCTCTGCTCCTCCCTTGCCTCCTCCTCTTCTGTCTTGCCTCCTCTGCTCCTCCCTTGCCTCCTCTTCTTCTGTCTTGCCTCCTCTTCTTCTGTCTTGCCTCAAGTGTTGTTCCTGTTCCATGTGTCCTGTCTCGCTCATCATCCATCTGATTGTTGGTCCCTGGAAATATGCATCTGTGTCTGTATCCAAGTGTGTATCTTTGTCTTTACCTGTCTTGATTCCTTGTGTGTGCTTCTCCATTGCGTCCTCTGCTTTTCCTCCTCTTCTTCTGCCTTGCCTCCTCTTCTTCTGTCTTGCCTCAAGTGTTGTTCCTGTTCCATGTGTCCTGTCTCGCTCATCATCCATCTGATTGTTGGTCCCTGGAAATATGCATCTGTGTCTGTATCCAAGTGTGCATCTTTGTCTTTACCTGTCTTGATTCCTTGTGTGTGCTTCTCCCTTTCCCCCTCTTCTTCTGTCTTGCCTCCTCTGCTCCTCCCTTGCCTCAAGTGTTGTTCCTGCTCCACGTGTCCAGTCTGTCTCGCTCATCATCCCCTTGACTGTTGGTCACTGGAAATATGCATCTGCATCTGTGTCTGTATCCAAGTGTGCATCTTTGTCTTTACCTGTGTTGGCTCCTTGTGTGTGCTTCTGCATTTCCTCCTCTGCTCCTCCCTTGCCTCCTCTTCTTCTGTCTTGCCTCAAGTGTTGTTCCTGTTCCATGTGTCCAGTCTCCTGTCTCGCTCCTCATCCCTCTGATTGTTGGTCCCTGGAAACCAGAAAAAAAAACACACCATAAAAAAACATATAAAGACATATTAACTGATTATTTGTTGAATCCACAAACCTACTGGCCATTTGCTTCTGCCTTACCTCCTCTTCTTCTGTCTTGTCTCCTCTTCTTCTGTCTTTCCTCCTCTTCTTTTGTCTTGCCTCAATTGTTGTTCCTGTTCCATGTGTCCAGTCTCCTGTCTCGCTCATCATCCATCTGATTGTTGGTCACTGGAAATATGCATCTGCATCTGTGTCAGTATCCAAGTGTGCATCTTTGTCTTTACTTGTCTTGATTCCTTGTGTGTGCTTCTCCCTTTCCTCTTCTTCTTCTGCCTTGCCTCCTCTTCTTCTGTCTTTCCTCCTCTTCTTCTGTCTTTCCTCCTCTTCTTCTGTCTTTCCTCCTCTTCTTCTGTCTTTCCTCCTCTTCTTCTGTCTTGCCTCAATTGTTGTTCCTGTTCCATGTGTCCAGTCTCCTGTCTCGCTCCTCATCCATCTGATTGTTGGTCCCTGGAAATATGCATCTGTGTCTGTATCCAAGTGTGCATCTTTGTCTTTACCTGTCTTGATTCCTTGTGTGTGCTTCTCCCTTTCCTCCTCTTCTTCTGTCTTGCCTCCTCTGCTCCTCCCTTGCCTCAAGTGTTGTTCCTGCTCCACGTGTCCAGTCTGTCTCGCTCATCATCCCCTTGACTGTTGGTCACTGGAAATATGCATCTGCATCTGTGTCAGAATCCAAGTGTGCATCTTTGTCTTTGCCTGTGTTGGCTCCTTGTGTGTGTTTCTGCTTTTCCTCCTCTTCTTCTGCCTTGCCTCCTCTTCTTCTGTCTTGCCTCAAGTGTTGTTCCTGTTCCATGTGTCCAGTCTCCTGTCTCGCTCCTCATCCATCTGATTGTTGGTCCCTGGAAATATGCATCTGTGTCTTTACCTGTCTTGATTCCTTGTGTGTGCTTCTCCATTGCGTCCTCTGCTTTTCCTCCTCTTCCTCTGCCTTTCCTCCTCTGCTTCTGCCTTGCCTCCTCTTCTTCTGCCTTGCCTCCTCTTCTTCTGTCTTGCCTCCTCTTCTTCTGTCTTGCCTCATGTGTTGTTCCTGCTCCATGTGTCCAGTCTGTCTCGCTCATCATCCCCTTGACTGTTGGTCACTGGAAATATGCATCTGCATCTGTGACAGTATCCAAGTGTGCATTTTTGTCTTTACCTGTGTTGGCTCCTTGTGTGTGCTTCTGCATTTCCTCCTCTGCTCCTCCCTTGCCTCCTCCTCTTCTGTCTTGCCTCCTCTGCTCCTCCCTTGCCTCCTCTTCTTCTGTCTTGCCTCCTCTTCTTCTGTCTTGCCTCAATTGTTGTTCCTGTTCCATGTGTCCTGTCTCGCTCATCATCCATCTGATTGTTGGTCCCTGGAAATATGCATCTTTGTCTTTACCTGTCTTGATTCCTTGTGTGTGCTTCTCCTTTGCGTCCTCTGCTTTTCCTCCTCTTCTTCTGCCTTTCCTCCTCTGCTTCTGCCTTGCCTCCTCTTCTTCTGTCTTGCCTCCTCTTCTTCTGTCTTGCCTCCTCTTCTTCTGTCTTGCCTCAAGTGTTGTTCCTGTTCCATGTGTCCAGTCTCCTGTCTCGCTCATCATCCCCTTGACTGTTGGTCACTGGAAATATGCATCTGCATCTGTGTCTGTATCCAAGTGTGCATCTTTGTCTTTACCTGTGTTGGCTCCTTGTGTGTGCTTCTGCATTTCCTCCTCTGCTCCTCCCTTGACTCCTCTTCTTCTCCCTTGACTCCTCTTCTTCTGCCTTGCCTCCTCTTCTTCTGCCTTGCCTCCTCTTCTTCTGTCTTGCCTCCTCTTCTTCTGTCTTGCCTCAAGTGTTGTTCCTGTTCCATGTGTCCAGTCTCCTGTCTCGCTCATCATCCCCTTGACTGTTGGTCACTGGAAATATGCATCTGCATCTGTGTCTGTATCCAAGTGTGCATCTTTGTCTTTACCTGTCTTGATTCCTTGTGTGTGCTTCTCCCTTTCCTCCTCTTCTTCTGTCTTGCGTCCTCTGCTCCTCCCTTGCCTCAAGTGTTGTTCCTGCTCCACGTGTCCAGTCTGTCTCGCTCATCATCCCCTTGACTGTTGGTCACTGGAAATATGCATCTGCATCTGTGTCTGTATCCAAGTGTGCATCTTTGCCTTTACCTGTGTTGGCTCCTTGTGTGTGCTTCTGCATTTCCTCCTCTGCTCCTCCCTTGCCTCCTCCTCTTCTGTCTTGCCTCCTCTGCTCCTCCCTTGCCTCCTCTTCTTCTGTCTTGCCTCCTCTTCTTCTGTCTTGCCTCAATTGTTGTTCCTGTTCCATGTGTCCAGTCTCCTGTCTCGCTCATCATCCATCTGATTGTTGGTCCCTGGAAATATGCATCTGTGTCTGTATCCAAGTGTGCATCTTTGTCTTTACCTGTCTTGATTCCTTGTGTGTGCTTCTCCCTTTCCTCCTCTTCTTCTGTCTTGCCTCCTCTGCTCCTCCCTTGCCTCAAGTGTTGTTCCTGCTCCACGTGTCCAGTCTGTCTCGCTCATCATCCCCTTGACTGTTGGTCACTGGAAATATGCATCTGCATCTGTGTCAGAATCCAAGTGTGCATCTTTGTCTTTGCCTGTGTTGGCTCCTTGTGTGTGTTTCTGCTTTTCCTCCTCTTCTTCTCCCTTGCCTCCTCTTCTTCTGTCTTGCCTCAAGTGTTGTTCCTGTTCCATGTGTCCAGTCTCCTGTCTCGCTCCTCATCCATCTGATTGTTGGTCCCTGGAAATATGCATCTGTGTCTTTACCTGTCTTGATTCCTTGTGTGTGCTTCTCCATTGCGTCCTCTGCTTTTCCTCCTCTTCCTCTGCCTTTCCTCCTCTGCTTCTGCCTTGCCTCCTCTTCTTCTGCCTTGCCTCCTCTTCTTCTGTCTTGCCTCCTCTTCTTCTGTCTTGCCTCATGTGTTCTTCCTGCTCCATGTGTCCAGTCTGTCTCGCTCATCATCCCCTTGACTGTTGGTCACTGGAAATATGCATCTGCATCTGTGACAGTATCCAAGTGTGCATTTTTGTCTTTACCTGTGTTGGCTCCTTGTGTGTGCTTCTGCATTTCCTCCTCTGCTCCTCCCTTGCCTCCTCCTCTTCTGTCTTGCCTCCTCTGCTCCTCCCTTGCCTCCTCTTCTTCTGTCTTGCCTCCTCTTCTTCTGTCTTGCCTCAATTGTTGTTCCTGTTCCATGTGTCCTGTCTCGCTCATCATCCATCTGATTGTTGGTCCCTGGAAATATGCATCTTTGTCTTTACCTGTCTTGATTCCTTGTGTGTGCTTCTCCTTTGCGTCCTCTGCCTTTCCTCCTCTGCTTCTGCCTTGCCTCCTCTTCTTCTGCCTTGCCTCCTCTTCTTCTGTCTTGCCTCCTCTTCTTCTGTCTTGCCTCCTCTTCTTCTGTCTTGCCTCAAGTGTTGTTCCTGTTCCATGTGTCCAGTCTCCTGTCTCGCTCATCATCCATCTGATTGTTGGTCCCTGGAAATATGCATCTGCATCTGTGTCTGTATCCAAGTGTGCATCTTTGTCTTTACCTGTGTTGGCTCCTTGTGTGTGCTTCTGCATTTCCTCCTCTGCTCCTCCCTTGACTCCTCTTCTTCTCCCTTGACTCCTCTTCTTCTGCCTTGCCTCCTCTTCTTCTGCCTTGCCTCCTCTTCTTCTGTCTTGCCTCCTCTTCTTCTGTCTTGCCTCATGTGTTGTTCCTGCTCCATGTGTCCAGTCTGTCTCGCTCATCAACCCCTTGACTGTTGGTCACTGGAAATATGCATCTGCATCTGTGTCTGTATCCAAGTGTGCATCTTTGTCTTTACCTGTCTTGATTCCTTGTGTGTGCTTCTCCCTTTCCTCCTCTTCTTCTGTCTTGCGTCCTCTGCTCCTCCCTTGCCTCAAGTGTTGTTCCTGCTCCACGTGTCCAGTCTGTCTCGCTCATCATCCCCTTGACTGTTGGTCACTGGAAATATGCATCTGCATCTGTGACAGTATCCAAGTGTGCATTTTTGTCTTTACCTGTGTTGGCTCCTTGTGTGTGCTTCTGCATTTCCTCCTCTGCTCCTCCCTTGCCTCCTCCTCTTCTGTCTTGCCTCCTCTGCTCCTCCCTTGCCTCCTCTTCTTCTGTCTTGCCTCCTCTTCTTCTGTCTTGCCTCCTCTGCTTCTGCCTTGCCTCCTCTTCTTCTGCCTTGCCTCCTCTTCTTCTGTCTTGCCTCCTCTTCTTCTGTCTTGCCTCCTCTTCTTCTGTCTTGCCTCAATTGTTGTTCCTGTTCCATGTGTCCTGTCTCGCTCATCATCCATCTGATTGTTGGTCCCTGGAAATATGCATCTGTGTCTGTATCCAAGTGTGCATCTTTGTCTTTACCTGTCTTGATTCCTTGTGTGTGCTTCTCCCTTGCCTCCTCTTCTTCTGTCTTGCCTCCTCTGCTTCTGCCTTGCCTCCTCTTCTTCTGCCTTGCCTCTTCTTCTTCTGCCTTGCCTCCTCTTCTTCTGTCTTGCGTCCTCTGCTCCTCCCTTGCCTCAAGTGTTGTTCCTGCTCCACGTGTCCAGTCTGTGTCGCTCATCATCCCCTTGACTGTTGGTCACTGGAAATATGCATCTGCATCTGTGACAGTATCCAAGTGTGCATCTTTGTCTTTACCTGTGTTGGCTCCTTGTGTGTGCTTCTGCATTTCCTCCTCTGCTCCTCCCTTGCCTCCTCTTCTTCTGTCTTGCCTCAATTGTTGTTCCTGTTCCATGTGTCCAGTCTCCTGTCTCGCTCATCATCCATCTGATTGTTGGTCCCTGGAAATATGCATCTGTGTCTGTATCCAAGTGTGCATCTTTGTCTTTACCTGTGTTGGCTCCTTGTGTGTGCTTTTGCATTTCCTCCTCTGCTCCTCCCTTGCCTCCTCTTCTTCTGTCTTGCCTCAATTGTTGTTCCTGTTCCATGTGTCCAGTCTCCTGTCTCGCTCATCATCCATCTGATTGTTGGTCCCTGGAAATATGCATCTGTGTCTGTATCCAAGTGTGCATCTTTGTCTTTACCTGTGTTGGCTCCTTGTGTGTGCTTCTGCATTTCCTCCTCTGCTCCTCCCTTGCCTCATCTTCTTCTGTCTTGCCTCATGTGTTGTTCCTGTTCCATGTGTCCAGTCTCCTGTCTCGCTCCTCATCCCTCTGATTGTTGGTCCCTGGAAACCAGAAAAAAAAAACACACCATAAAAAAACATATAAAGACATATTAACTGATTATTTGTTGAATCCACAAACCTACTGGCCATTTGCTTCTGCCTTACCTCCTCTTCTTCTGTCTTGCCTCCTCTTCTTCTGTCTTGCCTCCTCTTCTTCTGTCTTGCCTCCTCTTCTTTTGTCTTGCCTCCTCTTCTTCTGTCTTGCCTCAATTGTTGTTCCTGTTCCATGTGTCCAGTCTCCTGTCTCGCTCATCATCCATCTGATTGTTGGTCCCTGGAAATATGCATCTGTGTCTGTATCCAAGTGTGCATCTTTGTCTTTACCTGTCTTGATTCCTTGTGTGTGCTTCTCCCTTTCCTCCTCTTCTTCTGTCTTGCCTCCTCTGCTCCTCCCTTGCCTCAAGTGTTGTTCCTGCTCCACGTGTCCAGTCTGTCTCGCTCATCATCCCCTTGACTGTTGGTCACTGGAAATATGCATCTGCATCTGTGACAGTATCCAAGTGTGCATTTTTGTCTTTACCTGTGTTGGCTCCTTGTGTGTGCTTCTGCATTTCCTCCTCTGCTCCTCCCTTGCCTCCTCCTCTTCTGTCTTGCCTCCTCTTCTTCTGTCTTGCCTCAATTGTTGTTCCTGTTCCATGTGTCCAGTCTCCTGTCTCGCTCATCATCCATCTGATTGTTGGTCCCTGGAAATATGCATCTGTGTCTGTATCCAAGTGTGTATCTTTGTCTTTACCTGTCTTGATTCCTTGTGTGTGCTTCTCCATTGCGTCCTCTGCTTTTCCTCCTCTTCTTCTGCCTTTCCTCCTCTGCTTCTGCCTTGCCTCCTCTTCTTCTGTCTTGCCTCAAGTGTTGTTCCTGTTCCATGTGTCCAGTCTGTCTCGCTCATCATCCCCTTGACTGTTGGTCACTGGAAATATGCATCTGCATCTGTGACAGTATCCAAGTGTGCATCTTTGTCTTTACCTGTGTTGGCTCCTTGTGTGTGCTTCTGCATTTCCTCCTCTGCTCCTCCCTTGCCTCCTCTTCTTCTGTCTTGCCTCCTCTTCTTCTTCTGTCTTGCCTCAAGTGTTGTTCCTGTTCCATGTGTCCAGTCTCCTGTCTCGTTCCTCATCCACCTGACTGTTGGTCACTGGAAATATGCATCTGCATCTGTGACAGTATCCAAGTGTGCATCTTTGTCTTTACCTGTGTTGGCTCCTTGTGTGTGCTTCTCCCTTTCCTCCTCTTCTTCTGTCTTGCCTCCTCTGCTCCTCCCTTGCCTCCTCTGCTCCTCCCTTGCCTCCTCTGCTCCTCCCTTGCCTCCTCTTCTTCTGTCTTGCCTCAATTGTTGTTCCTGTTCCATGTGTCCAGTCTCCTGTCTCGCTCATCATCCATCTGATTGTTGGTCCCTGGAAATATGCATCTGTGTCTGTATCCAAGTGTGCATCTTTGTCTTTACCTGTCTTGATTCCTTGTGTGTGCTTCTCCCTTTCCTCTTCTTCTTCTGCCTTGCCTCCTCTTCTTCTGTCTTGCCTCAAGTGTTGTTCCTGTTCCATGTGTCCAGTCTCCTGTCTCGCTCATCATCCATCTGATTGTTGGTCCCTGGAAATATGCATCTGTGTCTGTATCCAGGTGTGCATCTTTGTCTTTACCTGTCTTGATTCCTTGTGTGTGCTTCTCCCTTTCCTCTTCTTCTTCTGCCTTGCCTCCTCTTCTTCTGTCTTGCCTCCTCTGCTCCTCCCTTGCCTCCTCTGCTTCTGTCTTGCCTCAAGTGTTGTTGAGGCAAGACTGCACCTGCAGAAGGTACAGAGAAAGAGAGACCAGAGAGAGACAAGCACAGGACTACGGGAGAGAAAGGACACAGAGTTAATGGCATGTAATAAAGGTTAATAAATGTGAGAGTGGGTCTGAGGAGAGAAAGAGAGAAGAGATGATCATGGGAAGTCCCTCAGCAGCCTCGGCCTATAACAGCATAACTAGTAGAGTCTGAGGTAGTTTTAAACAGACAGCAAGAGGATTATTAAGTGACTTTGCTGTTCTGTATCTCTCTCAGTTTGTTTTATATTTTCTTACTTTAAAGTTAAGCATGTGTGTTGAATGTACTGTGTGTGTGTTACAGGTCATTGTATCCTAAAGGTTGATTGAAGGCAACTGGACTTCTTCCTTGAAGCTTGAAGACGTTTGACCTCTCATCCGAGAAGCTTCTTCAGTTCTGGAGACTGGTTAGAGTCCAAACTTTTAAACTCCTCCCTATCTCACCTAGTGGGTGCTACCTCTGGGAGCAATAGAAAGCACTGAGTGGAACGTTCACACCTTGAGTGGCTCCTGCTGGGCTGCCTCAAGTGGAGTCGTTAGCACCTGAGGATACTCAGGTGAGCGCAGAAACTAAGCATCACGTGAGTCGTTAGAGTCACGTGAGCCCAGATGTGAATGTGTTAGTCGCTTGGGGAGGGATCTCAAAACTGCGTTATAGATAGGTGACAGCTGGTGCCGTAGACCACCCCCTGTATTCAGTGACGGATGTTCTATTTTGACACGGATGGCCTCCTTAACTGTTCTCTCAAACCATCTATGTTCCCGGTCCAAAATGCAGACATCACTGTCCTCAAAGGAGTGTCCTTTCTCCTTGAGATGCAAATGAACGGCTGAGTTCTAACCGGAGGAGTGAGCTCGTCTATGCTGAGCCATGCGTTTGTGGAGCGGCTGCTTAGTCTCCCCTATATATAGATGGGAGCACTGCAGGCTGACTTTGACCGCACAGACTTTCTCTGACACTCCCTCAACGACCGTACCAGTCTCACACCGGACCAGATCTGCACTCTTTTAGACCTCTGCCTCACCACGACCTACTTCAACAACAACGACGGCTTTTACAGACAGAAACCACAAACCGACACACACTAACCAGAAACCACAAACACAAACCAGAACCCTACACCACCAGCAGGGAGGACACCACAAACCACAACTTGTTGGAGGAGAAACTGAGGAGGATTTTCTCCAAACACAACATTCCAGTTCATTTCAGACCCTGTAACACTCTGAGACAGAAACAGCTACACCTCAAAGACAAAACTCCCAAAAACCAACTAAGCCATGTCGTCTGTGCGGTCTAAGTCAGCGAGCGGAGCTCCCACCTGTACACAGGGGAGACTAAACAGCCGCTCCACAAACGCATGACCCAGCACAGACGAGCTCACTCCTCCGGTCAAAACTCAGCCGTTCACCTGCATTTCAAGGAGAGAGGACACTCCTCTGAAGAGAGCGATGTCCCCATTCTGGACCGGGAACATAGATGGTTTGAGAGAAGAGTTAAGGAGGCCATCCATGTCAAAATAGAACATCCATCACTGAATACAGGGGGCGGTCTAAGACACCAGCTGTCACCTATCTATGACGCAGTTTTTGAGATCCCTCCCCAAACGACTAACACATTCACATCTGGGCTCACGTGACTCTAGCGACTCACATGATGCTTAGTTTCTACGCTCACCTAAGTATCCTCAGGTGCTAACGACTCCACTTGAGGCAGCCCAGCAGGAGCCACTCAAGCCGTGAACGTTCCACTCAGTGGTATCTATTGCTCCCAGAGGTAGCACCCACTAGGTGAGATAGGGAGGAGTTTAAAAGCCTGGACTGTCTAACCAGTCTCCAGAACTGAAGATGTTTCTCAGATGAGAGGTGAAACATCTTCAAGCTTCAAGCAAGAAGTCCAGTTGCCTTCAAACAGCCATTAGAATAGGATAAGACATGTTTTACATGCATATTATTAAATATATAAAATGAGATATAATACAGATACATCTTGTATTTGAATAGCAAAGAGAATTGTGTTTTGTTTTGCAGAACATCGGGACGGACATCGTGATGGATGTCAGGAGAAGTATGAGTTGTGCTTTGGACATTGGATGTCAGACATAAAATAACACATCATAAAAAACATATAAAGACATATTAAGTGATTACTTGTTGAATCTACAAACCTACTGGCCATCTGCTTCTGCCTTACCTCCTCTGCTGCTCACCATCCCTCTGATAGCAAAGCGAATTCTGTTTTGTTTTGCAGAACATTAGCACCGACACCGTGATGGATGTCTGCTTTGGACATTGGACAGGTACATGTACAACACCACCATCAACTCACATTTTTGGTCTAACAGTTTCAGGAGCTTTTGAGTTAAATGTAATTTCTTAACTACTTCGTCAACTACTAATGACATTTCATTTCTGTATAAATCAATGTCAGACATAAAATAACACATCATAAAAAAACATTAAAAGACATATTAAGTGATTACTTGATTACTGAAATCCTGAATTTGGCTTTCTTTCTCCTATCCTCTGCCTGGCAAACATCTGATCAGCAGCCTTTCCTGTCGCTCTTGCAGGCTTCATCTCCGACGGATGGTACTGCGACCCCGTGGTGCATCCATGTGTGATCATCCTCAGTCCACAAGAAGACAAATCAGTGTTATTTTTCCAGTTTTTATTATGGCTTATGTCTCTACTGTGACACTTAAAGTCTTTGTACTAAAGATAAAATCACTTGTTATAGAATGTCATTTCTTAATTTCATTTGATTTTTTTTTTGTTTTCAGTATTCGTCCGATTATTCATTCTGTTGTTGAAAATGATCCTGCAAGACAAATGCATAAGCAAAAACTTTCAAATGTGCTGTAAAATAATGTATTTATTTCACATTTACATGGTACAGAATGAGAACAGATGCTCAATATGGTGTCAGTAAAACGTTTGATTTGTTCATTAAAAATTAACCTTTAAAAATAGTTCAGAAAGGATTAGTATCTATTTCCTTTTTTATTCACATGTAAATGTATAATAGAAATGATAATAAACCGCTTGAATCCTTGAATGGTTGAGTAAAATAACTGTATTAGTTAATTATTGTTAGTTCAAATTATTTCACAGTTTAGATTTAATTTGAACACTGAAGAAAGGAAAACACACAGAATTTCAATTTGTACACAGTTTAAAAGATCCTGGTTTGCTGC
The DNA here is from genome assembly GCF_017976425.1 of Toxotes jaculatrix. Lineage (NCBI taxonomy): Eukaryota > Metazoa > Chordata > Actinopteri > Toxotidae > Toxotes > Toxotes jaculatrix. Next base: position 1,614,341 of record NC_054417.1, on the reverse strand, counting down.
CTGGAATCTGGAAAGAAAACAAACATCAACCTACATATTAACAGCAAAGGCACGCTGGTCATTTTTAGAACTTCCTATTAGTAGTGGAGAGTGTTTTCTAAAGGTCTAGATGCTGCCTCAGGAGTTTTCTTCCACGTGATTTTTCTGTTAACAAAAATGTCAACTACTGGCAAAATCCACGTTGGGCAAATCATAGCATGGTGCTGATAAAACACAAACACTTGTACAATATTTACCACCGAACTTACTGAGTCAGAACATCAGTATTTTAGTATCATTACCTTCTGAGTGAACGGGGTGGCACAGGCCAAACAGGCCCTCTCTGGTGTTGCAGGGCTGCTCAGAGTAAACGGGCCAACTAGACCGGACTCTGAGCGAGCTGCAGCCACGGCATCTTTGATGGCGAAGAACACTGAACTGCCCAGGAAGAGGACGGGTTCTCTGCAGAGCCAAAGGATTATGGGGAATGTCACCTGTGGAGTTTGATGCAATCGCAGCAGGAATCTACTGTTCAATTCTATGCCACATGTTATGTCTGTTTTGAAATATCTTGGGAATAAGTGCACTCCTTTTAACATGTTAAAGAAGAGGCGAAAAAAAGAAAAGGTGTACATGTGTACAAGATGACCTCTGACCTTTGAAGAGTAGACAGCATGGGGGTTGTGGGAATCTGACAGCAGATAGACGTTGAATCAGAGTGGCACATCGCACACCGCAGGGATCTTATACTGAGATGGACCACGAGTGTACAAGAGCCCCGAGGGGGAAAACTTCAACTCTTCCAGAGTGTAGAGACCCAAACCCTGCATGAACGCTCCTTCAATCTGGGATGGAGAAAAAGGAGGAAACAGAAAGACAGGAAGAAAATCAAGAGGAAATGCATGAAAAGGATTAATACAAAATGTAAGATCTGACTGAAATTTATTTAGAAGCATGTAAATATTTGTTGCATGTAAATTATTGTTTTTACTTACTGCTTAAATTAATTAACTAAAATCAAAACTACTACTAACCTTTGGAGTAAGAATACAGAATAAAAACAATTCACCACTGCACAGAAACTATCACTTAAAAAATGTGTAACTATCATTAGTATGTAAATATCAAGAAAGTACTTGATAGAGAAAATTTGTTACAATACAAGTTAATATTATATATTATTACATTAACTAATGAGTATTTTCATTACCGATAATTTCTTAATTGAGTAATTGTTTACTGTGTAAAAAGAAAAAAAGTTCACCTTTAAATTCCTTCTTTTGTCTAACCAATATACCAAACTACAAAATTATTCAGTGTACTATAATTAATTTATAAAGAAAGAAAATAAAAGGTGTTGAAAAACTGTGGCAGAGAAAAAAAAGCCTTCTAATATGACTAATACATTCCACTGCTGCCATATTTTACAAAATGGCCGCTGTCTTCGACTAATAGGACCGACACACTCATTAAAATGATTGAATAAAATGACTTTACTTGAAGAATGAGCATACAACGTTTTTTTAAACAAAATATGTTCTCCCAAAAAACAAATTCAGTGGCCTGACTATAAACTGTTGAAAAACTATGGAAAAGAGAAAGAAAAAATCATTCTAATATGTCTTTAATAAATTCCCGCCGCTGCTGCCATATTTTACAAAATGGCCGCTGTCTTCGACTAATAGGACCGACACACTTATTAAAATGATTAAATAAAATGACTTTACTTGAAGAATGTACATACAACCTTTTGTTTAAGATATGTTATCCAAATTAACAAATTCAGTGGCCTGACCATAAACTTTTTAAAAGTTGACCACATACTGTTTTTTTGTTTTTTTTTTAAGCTAGCAAAAACGGCGAATTATAATTTTTACAGTTGTGTTCGATGGTGCTTTCGTTTGGTTAGCCCGGCGGCCCTTTCCTTCAAATAAACTGACAAGTCAGTTTATTTTAAACATTTTTGCCACTTTTTGTTTAATTGACTTAACTGTTTAAACGGTCAACGTCTCTGACACCGTTTTGTTAGCTTAGGGAGAATTTGGTGACAGGCAATTTTTTTTTTTTTTAATCTCAAAAACGTTTGACATTATACATTTGTGGCATACATAGGCTTAAACGAACTAATTACTCACAAAAAACAGCTACATGACCACAAATTGTTAAATAATAAGTCACAAAAGCTGAACATACCTTTTTTTTCCGTTGATAAAGAAGATTTGATAAAGAAGCATAAAGCGTCTCCTTGCCGGCAGACATCTTTGAAGTGCCGCAACCGGGTTCAACAACACCTGCAACACTTCCGACTCCAGAGGCTTTCAAAATAAAAGACGCTGTTGCATTTAAGTCGAGCTCTCAAATACTGCTCTGATACTTTGAAAATAAAACAGACGAAAAGCTAATATAATATCTTTGTTGTTCAAACGACCCAACAATATAACACAGTGGTTCCCGTTGACCTTTTTGGCTTGGGAATTGTTTCATTTGAATACTCTAAAAGTCTTTACAAGATTAAAACACTCAGTACTTCATTCAAAAAAGCCAAAAAATGGATGGTATTGCGTAAAATATGTCTGTTTTTCTTCTTCCAAGACGTATTTGTGTTAAGGATTTCATTTGTCCTTTTCTAAAAAAAAATATGTTTAAAAAAAACAGTTTTCAGATGTGTAGACACAGTTCAGGCTTTTGGGTGACTTTTTATGCAGAAAATGATTACAATTATGTGCATGTTTTATCATCTGGGATAACATTGTTTTTTTTATTTGTACGTGTAACATCGCTCTGTTTCCTGTTCCCTCTGATGTGATCCATCCAGTTTTGTTGTGCAGGACTAGATATGCCCACCTCCAACCTTATGTGACCTGTGAAACGTGAAAAAACACAACTCACATTTTAAAGAAAGCTTCAGGGACAAAATCATAACTGAACAATCTGATTGCCAGGGGTAGACGCAGCTCATCACATTAACATTATCTCTATGTGTCTTGTTTTATATGTTTTGCTGTGACAGTTACATCTAAAGTCTGCAGCTGCTCTGCTTTCCTTTAGCAGCATGTTACACAACAAGTCCGATTTTTTAATAATTAACCTGAACTCTGCTCGTTTGGTGAAGACCAAAGTGAATCTGGGTTAAAGAGCTGAGTCTTTTTTTTACCGTTACAAAATGAAATATTTTCTCCTGTCTTCCTTCTTTGTTCATCTCCAGCTATATTATAGACACGTAGGCAGACAAACACATCACACATAGCAGAAAAAGAACATATAATCTATAGATTTCATGCAGTTTATCATAAAACATGAAAATACAATTTAACTGCTGCAAAAATAAAAAAGTGTGGGTTCACACTCCATCTCTCACATTAACCTTCACTTCATCAGCCTGATCTTGGTTTGTACTGTAAATGCGATGCCCTGAAATGTGATGCTTGTCTCTCAGAAAGAGCTAATGTGAAAGAGAAAAGAGAGAGAGAGTGGAAGTGGAGAGTAGTGCCACAAGAGGGAGCTAAAAGCTGAAAAAGACTATCCTTTGCTCTGTCTACCTACATCCCATCAAAAGCATATATTTTTCTATTCTATTGTCATGAAAATCTCTTCTATTAAAAAATAGACAGACTATTACATTTGAAAAATAGTGTCAATACAGCTATTGGTTCTGCTGCAGCATAAATGCACAGATTGATGTCCTCCCAGATTATTTACTCAGCTTTTGTTCCAGGTTAAACTTGACCTTTTCCCAGAGGTTTGAGTTTCTTCGACTCATTTCAGCAGGTATGATTCCTGATGACAAACAAAAGTTTACAGCTCAGCCTGTATTTTTCCCTCTGTGCTCATTAAAGATCATTTTTGGAAAATTTGGTTTCATTTTGGTAATGTTTGAGTTTCCGGTTGTTCACTGCTTTTGCCTCTCATACCAGGTGTCTTGACTTCCCTCTCCTGACAGGTTAGGGTATAAATAAAGCTTAAAAAAAAGAAGAAGAAAGAATTAAAATTATAAAACGAACATTATATAATATGCCCAACAGAACATGAACAGACAGAGAGAGGGAGACAAAGTGAACACTGAAGAGTTGATTTAGATGCAGAGCGACATGGCATCAGATTTATAACTTGTGTTTCCTGTTTTATTTTGGTAATGTTTGAGTTTCCGGTTGTTCACTGCTTTTTCCTCTAATTCCAGGTGTCTTGACTTCCCTCTGCTCGCGTGCTCCGTCAGCCTCCTGATTGGCCTTCCTCCCTTCGTGTGGTTCACCTGTGTGCAATTGTTTCCCCCCCTCCTGATGTATTTAGTCCTCGTCGCCAGATTGTCTTGTGTGCTTCCTAGTGATCCTGCCGAGCTTTCAAGCGTTACTCTCGTGTTTCTCGTTTTCTTTTTCTCCCTCTCTCTGTCTGTTCATGTTCTGCTGGACATATTATATAATCTTCATTTTATAATTTTCTTTCTTCTTCTTTTTTTTAAAGCTTGGTTTATACCCTAACATGTCCAAGCTAGCTCGTAATCCAAAAAATACCGGGCAGAGATCATACAGAAAAAGGGCTGGAAAACTAGAGGTGAATTGTTCTTCAAAATGACGTTTTAAGGGGAAAATTTTATTTTTATCCAGTGAGATTTTCTTCTGGGTCAGCTGTAACACCACAAATCCAGCTTTTCTGTGCTGCTTTCATATGATTCTGTCAGGTTCCGCCTTTTTTGGAAAATTTGATGTTTCCTGTTTTATTTTGGTAATGTTTGAGTTTCCGGTTGTTCACTGCTTTTTCCTCTCATTCCAGGTGTCTTGACTTCCCTCTCCTCGCGTGCTCCTTCCACCGAGTTTCTAGTTTTCAAGGAAGGCTAGTCAGGAGGCGGAAGGAGCACACGGAGAGAGTGAAGTCAAGCAGTGAACAACCGGAAACTCAAACATTACCAAAATAAAACAGGAAACACAAGTTATAAATCTGATGCCATGTCGCTCTGCATCTAAATCGACTCTTCAGTGTTCACTTTTTCTCCCTCTCTCTGTCTGTTCATGTTCTGTTGGGCATATTATATAATGTTCGTTTTATAATTTTAATTCTTTTTCTTAAAGCTTAGTTTATACCCTAACCTGTCCATCCTGTAAAGCAGTGCCAGAGTCGGTATATCCGTAAAAATAAACCCAAACTGTCAGGAGGTGGTAGTGTAGTGGACACAGGAGCAGAGTCAGAGTTAGAGGTGGCAAAAATACAGTTTAATCAGTCCAAGTTCGGTACAGCTAGCTAGAAGAGAAAAAACCGTATTTTTGACTGCGTTTCAGTAATTTTATTCATGAAAACATACAAAGTACAAAAAACCCTCCCACACAATAAAACAAAATGGGCAAGAAAGATGAAAATGATTTACAATGGCACAAAATCAGGGAAAATAACATTTTGTACACCTATGAAAGAAATAGGTAACGTGCATTGCTGCCTGCAGCTCTTCTTGTTGTCTCCGCTGATTTAGATCAGCTCCAAGCCGAAACCTCGATCTACATTTCTTCTCTTTAAAGGCGTTGAGTGAGCAGTCATCCTGGAGAACGAGCACACCGAGTTTCTATTCACAACGCTAAAATGAGGGATCGTTTAAGATTAGGAGTCGCCAAACACGGACCGAAATCACTACAAGGCTTTGATCTTTAGCAAAAGCAGCGAAACGTTTTCCTGTCACGCATAATTTAATGAGCGAGGAGGAAGGAGGTTAAAGTGAGCGGGATTTGGGGAGGAATTTGGGGATAAGTGGCTCCGAGCGAGAGCCTGAAAGCTAGCCGTTAGCCGTAAGCTGGCAGCGAACTTACGTCAATTGCGACGAATCCATGTCCTCGGGGACAGAAGAAATAAGAGGTGTCCTTGTCCTGCTCATTTTCAAAGCGATCCATGTGGAATTGGTGGCGAAAAAACACACGTTTGATGGGACAACGGAGCAGAGAAATCAACGTAAACAATATGTCATTTGGAGCGTGTGCTGAAGCGCAGCGTGATGACGTCAGGGTCTAGCGGTTTCTGCATGTAGTAAGCATTGATGTCCGCCAGACGGCGACATTTGACCGAATCCGTTAGATTCATGTATTAGGTAGGAGAGAGAGAAGTAAAGACACCTGGAATGAGAGGACAAAGCAGTGAACAACCGGAAACTCAAACATTACCAAAAATAAAACAGGAAACACAAGTTATAAATCTGATGCCATGTCGCTCTGCATCTAAATCAACTCTTCAGTGTTCACTTTGTCTCCCTCTCTCTGTCTGTTCATGTTCTGTTGGGCATACTATATAATGTTAGTTTTAAAATTTTAATTCTTTCTTCTTCTTTTTTTTTCAAGCTTGGTTTATACCCTAACCTGTCAGGAGAGGGAAGTCAAGACACCTGGAATGAGAGGCAAAAGCAGTGAACAATCGGAAACTCAACAGGAAACACCAAATTTTCCAAATAAAGGCGGAACCTGACAGAAACACATGAAAGCAGCACAGAAAGGTGGAGATGTGGTGTTACAGCTGACCCAGAAGAAAATCTCACTGAATGAAAATATAATTTTCTCCTTAAAACGTCATTTTGAAGAACAATTCATCATGTCTGTCACAATCCGATTTCCCTCAGCATCTGCATTTAAATATCCTTATTGTGAATCCTCCAATTTTTCTGTGTGTGTGTTTGTACGTGTGTGTGTGTGTGTGTGTGTGCTACATATGCAATAATTGGCTTTATTTAATAGGAATAGGAGGAGTTCATTTCCAAAGTGCTATTGATCCATTTTGAACAGATACTGGACCAGAGCTTACAAGGACTGAGACCTAAACCTAGACAGACTAAGGCCAGAGCTCAGAAAATCCAATTCCAAAGCAGATAAGGCCGGAAAAACTAAGACTAACACAGACTGAAACAGGAGCTCATGAAGTCAGAGTGTAGTGGAGAAACTAGAAAAGTAGAAATACGTAATCAGGGCGACTTTTTTGACTCAACAGCTTTTCTTCTGATCCTCATCAGTCAGAGTGGTTTTAAATCTTAAAGCCTCTATTGAGTCAACACAAGCTGACCTTACCAACGATTACCAACGACACGACGGCGACTCTCCTCTTCTGATTCTGTGCTGCAGACATGAGTTATACAAACCACAATAATAAGACAGGTAAGCTGTAAACAATGACTGCACGGAGGTAAATTTGGCACCAGAAAGAAAGTGAATAAACAACAAGGAGGAAAACATGTACTTTGCATGTGCTTGGGTCTCTAGAAATAGTTTTTTGGCCTCCTTAAATTTATAGCACCACTACGACTACAGTCTCATTTTCCTTCCATAAGTTTAAATCTGAACAGTGGTCAGATGATGGAGGAAGTGAATACAACAAATTTGTATTGTTTTAAACATAAAGATATTGGCTTTGTTATTCTGAAGAGAGAGAAGTTTCCTTAAGTCAGCCAACAAGTCAAAGTTGCAGTTGCACCAAGTTTCAGCAGATTGATTATCCTGGACTTAAATGACTTATAGTTCTTTATATTCTGAGAGACAAAGTACATCATCTTAATAGTAACTTACAACAAGATTTGCTGTGTAACAGGCAATAATATAAGAGAACTGCTGGGAAATTAAAATACAAACCAGAAAACAAACAAGTTCAATGACAAAGAGTTTAATCCCAAAAATACTTTTTGCTTACTTTTTTCTTTTTTTCATTTTGGCATGTAATACATTGTTTGGTCTTGCTGTATCTTGGCTGTAACACTATACTGTATAATTTTACATTGTCTGAAGTAGTGGCTGTCATGCAATGTTGAACACAGCTCGACTGATCACTGGAGAAGGGTGCCACGTTCACGTCATGATATATATGATATTCTGACTGGTCAACTCTGCTTTAAAAACTTCAGTAACATGCTGCAATGTATGGTTTAAACTTAATAGTTTTATTATTTTGTGGACATCAAGATGCAGCAATGACGCTTTGTCCTGTTTCTGCTTCTATTCTGACGTCAATGCAGCATAAGACAAAGGTCAATGTGAGACATTCAACAGTCCTGTCAGTTAAGACCAACACAGGGACAAGCTGCTTTTCTCAGTGACTTCTTAGGAACTATTCTACAAGCTGTCAGTTCTCTTGGTTTGTGGAGTTAAACGGTTGGTCAGGGACTGAATTTGATTTAAAAGAAAAAACCAACAACAACAACAACAACAACAAAAAGTCCCACACATAGCATGTTCTGGTTTATCATTCAACAGGAAAAGCTTATGATTAAGTATTGTTCAATAAGAGGAAAAGTCATTTTCAGGAGCAGCTGAACAGGTTCCAGCCTGTTGGTTTGTTTCAGTACATCAACATTACAGGAAGACACTCTGCTTCTCATCTCCTTTCTCTGCCAGCAGGTCGTCACCGTGTGCGATGCACTCATAACATTTCCCCTTCTCAACTCTGACAAACAGCTGATCTCGTTCTACAACAAAAGTCTGATATGTTGGATTCATTAAAAATTTTACAACCTTGTCAATAAACCAGGCCAAAGCCATTGTTTGCATTTATCAGTGTTTTTGTTTCCCACACTCTGAAAAGCAACTGAAACACATACAGCATTTTTTCTGGCCACTGGAAAATGGTTTATGTGCTCACTACCAGTATTTGGCATAAAATCAGTGCAGCTGGAGATGATTTGTAGGTCCTAACTCTCTGTAGCAAATATATCTAGCTGTAAACCAACACATGGCAACTTATGTTAGCAACTGCTTATTTTTCATGGAATTGCTGCTCTCAGGCTAGAAACAGAAACCAAGAGCTGCGTATACAGCTGAAAAATCTTATTCCAAATCCAAACAGTGAAAACAGTCAAAACAAATCAGATGAAGCAGTGATAAAATGATCAATTTCGAGTCTGAAGCAGATGTCTACTGAATTCTATAGAGACAAAATCAGCTGTTCACAGAGCTGAAGACCTCCAGGGAAGGTGTCATCAAAGATGGTTTCTCCAGGAAACACACATCACTCAAAAAATTAATCAAAGAGGGGCCAGTGGGTAAATTCCATTCTGCTAAACCACTGCCATTTAACAAATTTCTTTCTAAATTTACACCCATGACCAGTCTGCTTTGAGCCACAATGCTACAGGTTGAATTCTGAAAAATATTCCTGAAAAGGTGAAACTGCAGTGACTTTATTATGTAACCGAGCCTCCAGAACTGAGACAAACACACAGAGCTGCAGCCTTATTCACTTTGCACTTTCAGCTCAAAGTGGCTGGGGGGGTTGCAAATAGCAAAACAATGAAGGATGGAAGAGATAGAGAGTTTTGTGTGTCTTCTCAGGCAAGTCATCTTTGGTGTTTCACCATCTCACAGCTCCAAACACCAGTCTGTGCATCAGTGCATCCCTAATCACATTTACAACAGTCTCACATCTGTGCACAGCACAACCCGGCAGCAACAGAGAGCTCTGCCAGTGGATCCATACACTTTATAAAATATCTCTGCTATAAAGTAAACATCCCCAATGAAGCAGTCCTTTTAATATTCCTACATCAGAGACTTACAAACAGGGAGTGCCACAGTTTATAGAGACACTATCTCCCTGATGAGAGGCTTACAACAGTCATTAATCAAGGTAAACCATCAATATTTTCCCATAATTTTGGGATTATTATGATTATTTTATTAATTTATATAATTGGTGATCATGTCATAAGATCATCTAGTTATTTTCTGCAACTTAAGATCTTGATAAATGAAGTTCAGACATTTTTATCTTAGCTGTGTCCCTCTATATCATTCCTATGTGAACACATGGATACTAATGAATTGTAGTGACAGTTCTGGTATTTTTAGCTGATGTGGCATCACTATACATATTTTCCCATCATATACTGAGACTTGCAATGTTTCTGTGGTTGTCAATGATATTTATGCTTCATGATGTGTTTATCTGCTACGTATCACTGTAAAAATATCACTAGAATCCAACCTATAATATTTCTATAACAGGGATTAATCATAGCTTCTTTTCCCCATCATCCCCTTCCAAAATCTGCCATCACTGTCTCTTCTTCTTCTGCTTCAGTGACTTCCTCCTCTTCACTATCATCTCATACAGCTTGTCCATACCCTCATCCAGCCCCTCTCCTATGATGGCGCAGGCCGGCTGGACGTGGTACGGGGTGGAGGGACTCAGCTCGGCCAGAGCCAACTGCCTCTCGATCTCCCCAACATCCAGCGCCCGGGGCAGATCCTGCTTATTGGCGATGACCAGCAGCGGGGTCCCCTGGTTCTCGGAGAACCGGGTGATCTTGTGCAGTTCGGTCCGGGCCTCCTCTAGCCTCTCGGCGTCCACGGAGTCCACCACGTACACGATACCGTCCGTGCAGCGGCTGTAGGGCTTCCACAGGGGCCGCAGCTTCTCTTGGCCCCCGACGTCCCAGAAGTGGCAGCTGATGCCCCTGGATGCCCCCGCGCCACCAAGCCGGATCCTCTCCGTGTTGAAGCCGATGGTAGGAACCGTGTTCACGAACTCGTTGAATTTCAGCCGGTACAGAACAGTGGTTTTGCCCGCAGAGTCCAGTCCGAGCATGACTATGTGCAAGGACTGGAAGGCGGCCAAATTGGAGAAACTATTCCCCATCTTGCAGGCTGGGGAGAAGGAACAGCATGCACTCCCACAGTCCCAGCAGCAAGCAATATCACCGCAGGAGATGCTTAAATGTCCCAGGAGTGATCCATAGCGGGTTCTTCTCCCGGTGAGAGTCAAAGCATTAGGTCGGAAAACGCGCAGAAACGCCCGATCTGCTCCTCTCCCGTTTAGCAAATGTGGAGGGTGCAGCCCCACGTTACGCGGCGGCACTCCGGCAGCCAGACAAGCCGCAGCATCCCTGGACTCATTCCAAAAGCATCAGGCGTCCAGAAACAGCCAAATCATCACACATACAGCGGTGCGTTTACAGTGCGCACCGCTCTCCAAATGCGCAAATTACGCGTGGCCGAATGTCACATCATGTCTTTGCTTCTGTCTGTCTGTCCAAGTGCGTAGCAGCTCATGTAGTAACACAAACGCACACACTCGAGTGATGGTGTGTGACGCGTGGATCAGCCTCTAAACGTTGACATGTAAAGATGCGTCAAGTTACACCAGGGAAATACCAAACATGTTTTCCGGTTAAGTCACAAACCCAGAAAAAGAAAAGGCCTGACTGATCAGCTCGGATTTCTACCAGGAACATCACATGGTGGTAGTGTGAAAAAGGATCTTATTTTGAAAGGTGTTCATTCCTGCTTTGGCTGCTGTGTTTCCTCTGCGCACTGAGCAAACTGAGCTGCCGAAACTCTGACACCCACTGGTGAAATATGACAACAGCTCTTCACAGCAACTACAGGCCAATACAAGCTGAGATAAAATATATACAGCAAAACTAGTGCCTGTGAAAAAATATATTAATAAGTAATGTGGACTAACTTAGTGCATATGAAAAAACCCTATGTTTTTTTGTTACATTTACAGTGTAACTTCATGGTTTATTTTTTCTTATCACATTTCTACAAACGGTTATTGTTTACACATCTGTACAATATTTAAATGACATCTTTCATTTAATCACTTGTTAAATTGTTGTTATTGTCCTGTTGTTCCATCACTCACAGATGTGAAGGCTCTCTCTATCAGGTCAGCTCACCTTGGGTCTGGATTTCGTCTGGATTTTGTTGATTTGCAGGTAGAAAATTTAATTTAAAAACTGGTTTGGAAGAAAAACTTTAAACCACTTACCTTGAGTGTCTTGTATGATGGTTTGTTGTTTTACTTTTCAGGTCACCACAGTGAGATAACTAAAGACCACCTGGAAGAGAAGAATAGTCATCCCATAGTCATGTAACATTTGTACCACTAGATGGCAGCATAACATTTCACTGCAGGCTGAGGAAGTCTCTGCAACCACAGGGAACTAAACAGTAAAGCTGCAGCTTCTAAACATTAACAGTGAGTTGGGAGGAGGATTTGTGAAAGCTGCAACAACATCACTGTGAACTCTGTGTCCTCTGTATCCCTCCTCTGATGATCTGAAGTTTCCTTTTGGTGGAGTTGTATGTCATGGTGCACGGATCATAAATCCTCTTACAGCTAAATTTGCAAGTTTGGGCTGTAATAATTTTCACTTACTGTGGCTGATCAGTCTTTTGTAAGTGTCATCACATCAGGCTTCACTGACAGCAGAAGCAGGGGCTTCTCCTGTTATTTTTATTGGAACTGTTGAGGTGGACGAACTTACACCGCTATCAATGGCTGTGCTCCTAAAAACACCTGTGTGGATTTGCAGGGCCTTTAAGAAAAGGAGCAGGATTTATATTAGTGGTAAAGAGAAGAGGAAAGACACAAAAATACACACACCAACACAGCCTGAGTCATCAAGACCTCACTAATTGTTCTCTCTGCCCTCCTCCCTCATTGATTTGAGTGTGTGTGAGATCAATGAAACAAATTATAAACATGGCGTGGACATGCACACACACACTGTGCCTTTATAAGACCACAACTCACTCTAACTGCACTCCTCTCTCTCTCTAACAAGGCTGAGTCACCTGAATGTCTCTCGCCCACCGCCCACACGGTCTTCTCATCCATAAAACAAGAGCCTCCTTCACTGATTTACCTCTAATATATTCCACCGTCTCCTCGCCGTTCCTCAGGTAACAGCCGACAAGCAGATGCTGAGACAGGATAAATGGAAAAAAACACACATGCTTCTTATCAAGCTGTTTAACCCCCTGTGCTGCTTGTGCTGAAAGAAATAATGAAGCAGAGGTGTTAGATAAAGAGGCCACAGAGCACAGACAGGTGAGTGGGAGGTGGAGCCTTTAACGTCGACTTAGTCTGAGGCCAAACTTTCTTTGTTTGTCGAGTCCAGATGAAAAATTCTCTTGTTTTTCTGGGTCTCTGATTAATTTTCCTCGCTGAACTTTAATTTCCTTTGTTAAATTTGGGTAAATTTATTACCACACTGCAACTACATTCATTGTATATTATTTTATTTTATTTTTCCACACTTTTTTCCTCTTTATTATTAAAGGTTGTGATTTATTTGCCTTACAAAAAGCACTTTGAATTGAGTTTGAATGATACTATGAAGAAAAAGATATTTTTCCTTCTTTCCTTTTGTAAAAACTGTTGTTGTCATCCAGAGATTTGCTAAAATCTCACAGCTCCAGTTGACTGGTTGATGTCTGTTGGTGTTTTCATGGAAGCTGGGTTCTGACAGGATGTGTCCAAAGCTGTCATTCATTTGTATGTATGAAATGAATCTGCAGATCTGGATCTGTGTAAACTGTGATGGTAAGTTTGCTGTATGCAGCTGTCCAATGCAGGCTGAAGGTATGCTGAGCGTCCTGAGGCATAAAGGTTTTTTTGTTTGTTTTTGAAAGACATTTTAGTTCCTCAGGAGCAAAAAAAACCCCAAAAACCTGTGAACTTTTCACCCAATAACAGAGATTTCTTCCTTCTATACAGAAACGTTTGATAAAGCTTCACAAAACAAAACCAAAATCTAGAATGACAGATGACATTTCGTACACAACCAGATTTCACAAATAATGTAGCATGAGAGGATCATTTACAGCAAGAAATTTTCACCTGTTGGTCTCAAAAAGAAGATGCTTAACAGTTCGATTCAGTGCTTCAGCCTGAAATAGAAACAGAAGAGCAAGATTTTACAATTGTGAAACCAAGTAATCATCCAGCTGAAATTCTTATAATTACCACAAGGCTTGCTCATGACAACAACAGCAAAACATCCCTGTGGCTCCAGTGGCGATGCTGAAGGAGCGAGACATGAGAAAAAGCAGATGAAGGAGTTTTATATTTATCTTTCAAGGGCTCTTTACATTCTCTGGACCAACAAGGTGAAAGCAGCCTGGCCTGTTTCCACACATCCACACACGTCCTCCAAAAACTCCACAAAACAACAGCAGATGAAACGAACCGACAGCCCGTCCCAAAGCTTTTCATCTCACCACCTGTTTTGCATTTTGAAAAGCAGCTCAATGCTGGACCAATTTGTCCTGAATTAACGAAGGAACAAGCGGGGAGGAAAATCACTGTTTTCCTCTCACATCTCTCTGATCATGTGATTTGATGGACAAAAATATAGGCTTTTAGATTAGAGGAATAAAACCTGAGATCATGTGATTATGGGGAAGATTTGGTTGTACAAGTGATTGAAGTGTGTTATTAGAGTAAATTTATCACCTCAGAGCTGTTAAATCTGTTCACAGCTCCATCTCTGAACAACATGCATTCAACAAAATCAGCTGCCCGTGCATAAAATATCAAACGTCAGGAGCTGTGTCAGGTGATGAGAACTCTCTGCTCTGCTTTTTATCCCTGAAGAAAACACCAGGCTGGACAGCTCTGAGAATCTACTATGATTTCTGATTCACAACAAGTAAAACTAAATTTTTTTAAAAGGCCAAATATTTTAAATGTCAGGGTATACGCCATGTCAATAATGCTTTATCCTCAAGTTTTCTTTGGGTTACAGTGGAAAAAGTTTACTTGTAATGGATGTTCTGTGAACCACAGCTCGGATACAGCTCACACCACCAGGAGGCGTCTCACCCCTGATGTGACTTTCTTCTACATTCTCATAAACACTTTCATAAACTTGAGAAAAGCCATTTTAACCCCGGCAGCTTTTTAAACTCTCCATTTAAAGGAGAACTTTACTACATTGTGCATTATTTTTCTTTTTGATATGTTTTTAAGTAAGTTTTTTTTAGTAAATATGCACTACAAAACACACACACACACACACACACACACACAGACAGACGGCCTTGGTCTGTGTTTTGAGCTGTATCCAGGAGACGAGCAGGAATGTTGAGGGTGAGTCATCGAGAGGCAAAGGACGACTCTGTCAAGGTGGCCTGTCCTGAGGGAGACTAATTATCTGCTTTAATTAAGTACATTAGTGTGTGTGTGTGTGTGTGTGTGTGTGTGTGTGTGTGTGTGTGTGTGTGTGTGTGTGTGTGTGTGTGTGTGTGTGTGTGGATGGATTTTCGTGCAGTCTTGTGTGGTGTTTGTGCATGAATTAGTAGATGAGATTGCTTGTGCATCCATGTGTAATGTTTGTGTGTGCTTTCTGTGTGTGTCTGTGTGTTTACATAAAGGAATGTGCTGTATTGTCTGTGTGGAATTCATGACGATGGCGTCACACAACACTTGACACATTCAACGAACGCTCCTTTGCAGAGAGAATCACAGTTGGGACACGATTCGCAGGTGGATGAAGGTAGAGAAACCTTCCTTCCCCTCAGCTGCATCGCTACAGAAGCTGCCTCCTTAAAGGAAAAGTGCAACGTTTTGGGAATCACGTTTGTTGTCTTTGTACCAAAACAAGTAGCAGATTCACTGTAGCTCCACATATATTTATTAAAAGTCGCCCATAAAGAGGCAGAGATGCCTTTTATCAACCTTTTAACACTAAGTTTTGTGTATTTACAGAAAACTTCTGCACACACGTAGTGATTGTTGTTTTCAGTTTTACTGATACCTTCTGAACAGAAACACTGAACAGGTTTCAGATCTGCGACCTGTCACAGCTGATTCAAAATCACTGAATGTTTCAATACTCGATCGGCGTTTGGTACAAATATATATATAAACTCCAAGCACATTTTCTGTTCGGCTCATATTCCCGACAGATACAGGAGCACTGCAGCCGTCACAAAACATATAGAAAAGAAACACTGAGAAAAACTGAAATGAATTCATTCACAGAAAATTCGAAACAATGAAAGCATCGAAGCTGACTCACAAAATCAAAGACAAACGGCTTCTTTAAATACAAATTTAACAAAAACTAGATAATTTCTGACAGTGTACTTTTCACAGTTCTTTAAAAGTCACATTTGATCTCTGATTTAACTGAGAACTAAAATGTGGTGTCCTGAAACCCCAGGTTCACAGGTTTACTGCAGCTGATGTGTATCTGAGTGAAAGACAGAACATCCTCTGATTGGTCCACTGAGACAAAATGATTTGATTAAAATACAAAACAAAACAAAGTGACAAGAAAAGTTCAATAAAGCGGCACCTTTAGTTGGAGTTTCTAGTTGGAAAGGATGGACCTATCTTGGTATGTGCATCTTCTGCACTAAATTGTTAACATTTATTATTCTGAAATACATTTGAGTTCAATCCTCGTCACATAAACTTTGAAAAATCTAAACATTTCTATGTGGAACAACTAATCTGGAAAGTAGAAGCTGCACTTTCAAGAAGCGCACAACCAGAGAAAGAACCCAGCAATAACACTTCTGATAATACATGATCTGTATTGTTCCACAAGTATAAAAAATAGAAGTATATCTCACATCAACAGATATACGTTAGCTTTACTGCAAAGTTGTAAAATCACGCTAACTGTTTTTGGCAAGCAAATTAGTGTCAAAAGTCCTTAATGTATCAAACCATATCTGATTAATTTTTAAAAACATCTGCTTTGCCTTCTTTAGTAAAAAACTGCCAGTTAGAAATGGAGGAAAAATTTGTTTACGTTCAAAGTTTTTCTTGCAAACAAAGGTCAAGATCAGTCGGTTCAGTATGGGGGGTGGGGTCAACTTTAAAAGATGGTGAAAAGGTCGGAGTTCACAGCATGTCTGGTTACGTACTGCAGTGGTTGAGGTCTCTGATGTCCTGAGGGCCGAGGAGAAAGAGCGAATACAGAGATAAGAACAAATCACACAAACTGTTAAATAACTGCAGCAAAACAGAAAAATGAAAAGAATGAGAGAAACAGAAGAAGCAGGAGAGACAGAATATTAAAGCAGTCTGAGACAGGAAGAGACAACATGACTGAGTAAGACAGCAAAAGGTAGAAAAGGTCAAAATAAGCAAGATGTTTAAAGGGTGAGGTAGAAAAGAGATGAAGAGAGCGAGGAAAAGAAAGCAGAACAAACAGAAAGAGGCAGATCCTCCAGTCTCACATCGACTTTTCCAGTGTCAGAATTTGTCCAGTCTCGTTTCTGAATCTGGTGCTTAGCGAGAACCAATCGGCGTCCAATCCAAGACTCCAAACAAGACCAGGGCGTACAGACGATGAAGATGGAAGGCTGAGGAAAACCTAGACTATATTGGTTTAATCTCTGACGTCCATCCCAAACATCTTGTCCTCAGTGCAGTCCCTTAGACTTGTCCATGACAGCTACTCACTGCACTGAGCTCCAGGAACTTCCTCACACACTTTTACTCACGGTCAGACAGCAAAGTCTCCATATCCTGTGGGGCAGAAGGCGGCGCTGCGGAGGGTGTCCAGGCAGTTGACGAGGATGAGCGTGCCGGTCAGGTGCTTCCACCTCTTGGTGATGGGGTTCCTCATCTTGTCCAGTCCGAGGTGGAGCTCCTGGATCACGTCACGATAGCTGTCCCCGATGTGGGCAGCCCACGTCAGGAGGAAGTCATAAGCTGGTTTCCACATGGACTGGATTAGGACAGGGATCAGAGGACGAGAAGGAAAGAGGTTTTAGGTACACAAGCAAACAGATTGGAAAAAGTTTTCTTGTCCTGTTTTCCCAACTTTATATTATACCAGAGGTTTTCAAACTGTGGGGCACCCTCACACCTACCCTCTGTCCATCAACACATACTGATATTTACCCTGTGCTGAAAACCTGTGGACATGTACGCACAAAACGCTCAAATGATTTTAAAATGTGGTCTTGAGTGGGAGAGTTGGACTTTGAATACGTTGTCAGGCGTCTCACCTCGTTGTCCAGTAGTCCGTTCTTGTCGCGGTGTGGAGCCTCGTATGCCTCCATCTGCGGTCTGGACACTCTTGCCAGTTTCTCAGCCAGCTCCCTCCACCTGGACGCCACCTCCACTGCTGTGGTCAACAAGACAAAATCCAGGACCAACCTAGCAACCAGACCCTGGCAGTCCATCTTCAGCAATGCCTGACAGAGGAAAGAGAGACGGTCAGCAGAGGGATGGTGTTTTAATTACAGAGAATCTGTGAGTTGATAAAAACGGTGAATAAATCTGTGGTTTGTGGACATGGACGATCTGTGGATGCTGAGATTAATGGGCTGAAAGCAAACAGTTAAACCGCAGTGATGCTTCTCTCTCAGTCTGTTTAATCTGAGTCATTTTAAAGGAAATGAAACATGGATTAATATGTTGTTGATTCTCTCCTATCCTGTTAATCAACACATGAACTTTCTAATTTATCCAGATGAAAAACACTGTTGTACAGTCCCACTGAGATTAGCTGTTTATCTTTCAGCTAGTCCCGAGGGCAGAAAGGCAAACATAAAAAAAATTCTAAATGCTGTTCTTAAGGAAAAAACATCTTCCTCTATGAATGAGTGTGTGAATTTAAATCTTAACCTCTCCTGTAAGTAGTCGCGTCCCTCAGGCTGCTGCTGTAAATACATTCTTACTCATCTAACCCGGATAAGTCAGGGTTAAAAAATACTGAGCATCAATAAAAGCAGCTGAGTGGAAAATACGCTGCAGGCAGGATTTCTTATTTCTTTTTTTCCCTGTAAAGATGCACAGGAAAACAACCACTGAGCATTTTCTCGTTTTACTCAGACCAAAACATGTATGTGCTCATGCGTATGCTGCCATCCAGAGATAAGACTGCTCAGGAAAGCAGGGGTCTCAGCCGCTGCAGCATCTTCCATCTATTCACACACAAAGTGATGCACTGTGAAAGCCACAAGCAAAGACTTTGGAAAACACATTATTTTTTAAACAATGGGCAAACAGTGAAACACAAAATCTCTTTCAAATTTCCAATCAGGGCTGGATCAGTATGGACGTTACTGCCCCCGTCTCTTTGTCAGTCTTAGTCCCATCTGACCATGACAATTTCCACACAGTGAACATTCAGTGTATTAATGGCTTCATCAGATCACATCAGAGCTTTGTGTTGCGCTCAGCATTGCGTGAAACTCTTCCGATAAGATTTGTCTTAATGGGCCTCAGACGCACAAGAATCATCTGAATCCTGACCGTGATTCATCTCGTCTGACGACAGATTACTCACTAGAATCCTGAAGAGCACACACACATACGAAGCAAACACGCTGCAGCTGCCACTAACATTTAAAGTCCATAGATCCAACACATTATAATTCAACATGTATGGAGAACGTATGTTGGGATGGGGGAGAACAGTTTCAAACTGTTTTAAATGCTTTTGGCTGGAGAGGTCTGTGTGGTCAGAGCCCAACACTCGCAATGTCAAGTGTCCTCAGGCGGAAAACAACAACACACAGGCCCAAAGTCTTTGGTAATGAAAGCAGATGGCACAGATTTGATGCCAGACGGTACTGACTGCATGTTACCACGCTGCTGTTTGATTGGCTGTTTGCCGAACGCTGCTTTTGTTTGCTCGTAGTTGGCAGAAATTATTTCTTCTAAACTTCTAAGACTGATGGTTAAACAAAACATTTGAAGACGTCACCTCAGACTCTGGGAAACTGATTGACTCTGGACTGATACAATAAAAAAGCTTTAACAGAACAGAGTTGGATACGTTCACCTTTTCTGCAGGACACTAGAACATCAGTGTGTGAAGGCAGCTGCATATTTAAACCCTGACTCAATCTTTAAAGACAGGACAGGAAGAACCTTATAATCCAAAGGTCGTGTTACTTCCAGTTATTAGAAGGATCTATTTTTACACCCTATTTGCTCATCATTCACATCTCTTATCTTTCTCTGTTATGGACTGCAGCTCCAATGTTCAGGTCAGTCTATTCAAACCAAACTGAGATGATAAATGCTTTTGGTTTATCTATATTCACCCCTCTCTCTTCTCCTCACCTCTCCTCACCTCACCTCTCTCCTCTCCTCACCTCTCTCCTCTCCTCTCCTCTCCTCTCCTCTCTCTCCCTGTCTGTCTCCATCTCTCTCCACCACCTGGCTGACGAGCACTCTGGCCTTCGACTGTGATGTCCCCCGTCTGCTGATTCAGGCTTCACACAGGTTTGGTCTAAATATAGACCTGGTCAGGCTGGGCCATCCAAACACACACACACAAAGCATGATGTGTGAATGTGCAAATCAGGAACTCCTGAACATGCAGGAGAGACATGTCGTTTAAGCCGGAAAGGATTAAAATCAGACACAATAGGAAACAGGAAGGAGTTGGTGCTTCAAAATAAAGGTCAGGCGTTCAGGGAGTGTAAAAAAATAAATCTGAATTTTGTTTTCTGGAAAAAGACAAGTGTCATGTGCCTCAAAGACAAATGCCTCAGCCTCAGACTGCACCAGATGGAGGTCAAAGGTCGGAGTCGTGCACAAGGACACAGTGGTTTCAGCTTCAGCCATTTACATTTAAAGTGGCTCCAGAAAGTTTTCAGACCCCTCCACTTCATTGTGTTATATCATAAATGGATAAAATTTACATTTTTTTTTCATTCAGTTTTTGATTTTCAATACTTTTCACTGTGGTTACTGAGTGAAGGCTGATGGGAAAATGGCTATTTTATCCATTTAAAATCAAAATCTGTAAACAGTAAAGTGTGCAAATGAGTCTGGGCCTGTATATTTCAGTCTAATTTAGAGCAACTCAAAACTATTCATTCTTAAGAGTTTGTTTTGAACATTTGTTTCACTGTTTCATGAGTGATAACGTGTCATAAAACTGACAAAATAATGTGATTAAACTTGACAAATGACCACTCTGAGTCTGCTGTACTCTCCATATGATGCCATAATGCCAAACAGAATCTACAGCTGCACCACAGAACTCATCTAGTCCCCGTTTCCTGCCTGGTTTTGGTTGATGTTTCCACATTATTAACTAACAAGATGATTCAGATCCATAAATAGAAAAGTGTCTGCTCCATGAGAGACTGAAGCGTTTGAAAAATATGAGATAGTGGCGACCTGCAGGAAGCCCCGAAGCAGACGGACAGATGGAGCTGACAGCTGACCGGGCGGCTGTCAGCTAAATGAGCTTCACTTCCAAAAGCCTCAGTAGGAAAGAGGGAGGGAGGGAAGGAAGGAGGAGGAGAGGTGGAGCCGGGTGGATGATGACAGTGACAGGTAGAAAAGAAAGAAAGAGAAAAAGGAGGAGAATATGAGGCAGGAAGAGAGGGAAAGAGAGAGGAGAAGAAAGAAAGAGAGGAAGAACGACAAAAATAAGAGAAATATGAGTGAGATAAAGAAAGAACAGGAATAAGACAAGACTCAAAACTTAATTTGCACATTTGACAAGTTATGTACAAAAGAAGACAAACAATCTGCATCATTACAGGCTTCTTGTCTTTCTGGTATTTTCAGTTTCCCTTTCCAACCTTTAAACATCTCATTCCAAAAACACATTACAGCCACACGACTGATTTTTTCTTGCTGTCTACAAAATTACAGCTCAATCTGTTATCAGTCTTATTTTTCAAATGTGCAAATATAACTGCTCTAAATAAACACTTACATCCATTACGTCTATTGAGTTTGGTGCCTTTAGTTTTGTTTGTTTGTCCCATTAGTGACGGTCTGGAATCAGCTGATTCCAGCATTTTCACTTGCTGCTGTTGAGAAAACACTTTTGGTTTTTACTCCTCAGTTTGGATCAGTCACTTTCTTTATGGAGCAGGTATCTCAGCAGTAAGAGGAGGAGTAAGAGTTTGGACTCTGCTGTGTCGACTCAACCTTTTTCCTTTCTCGGCTTTAACAAACAGTTCTCCTGCTCTGTCTGAACCTGATGATCTCAGGTTTCTAGTTTGTGGTCCAATAAACCTGCAGAGGCCAGGTCTGGATAATCAGGCTGGCTGTTAAATATTCATCTCTGTATTAACATTATAATTTTTATTGGCTGTCACAGGGGATCACGGCGGCTGTACATTAACAAAGAAGTCTAATTTTCCGAGCCGTAGACTCAGCTTACTACGGCGCTGTTACAGTTTTATGACTGAAGGCCTTGGTTTTAGACAAGAGTCTACAAGCAGGGGATTGATTCACCCCGCCTCTCTGCATGGATCCATTATTAAACAACACTCTCCTGGTCTTTCAGCTACTCTCCTCCACTGACAAGCACAAGGGACGGCTTTCTCATTTTGTCCTCTGCCTTCGTAACTCGAGCCACGGCGTTAAAAGATCTGCCAGGGCGGTGTCGAATGCCCCCCAGGCCTCCAGCTCAGCCCTGATCAATGGCTGCTCACATTTCACATGGGAACACCTGTCGGCTCGTGTGGCAGAGAGGGGGAGACATGATGAGCTGTTCTAACCCTGAAGACTAAGCAGGAGTGCTGCAGCAACACTTTCCTTTTTGAACATTTCAGACTGTACAGAGACAGATGCACAGCTACAGCTACTCTCTGATTTGAAAATTTCCATTTTTGCAGAGAAGAACTTGAATTTAAATTCTAGATTCGCAAATATGTTCAAGAAAATAGTACTTTCAGTCATATTTATCCATTTTAGTTCAGCTTTTTGCCTTTATAGTGTCAATTGTGTATCATTTGATGTCTCCACTTCACTGCCTGCAGCTGAAAATCCTAGAGTTTTTCCATTAGCAGGGTATGTGGGGATACTGTGGTCCTGCTCAGTAGCACAGCCAACTGGGATCAGTCCATGAAAGTCTCAAAGCCGTGTCTTCTGTTAAACTGATTAACTCAACACATGTGTGGTTGCCCTCAAGACGAGAGACAATGAGATTAGTTGAGAGGTTTGTGGTGTTATTGTTCAATAAGAAATGGTCTAAATAAAAAACAGATGGCTAAACTGGGTGTTATTATATAAGCAGATCAGCCAAAAGCCCAGAACGTAACAAATAAGTAAAGTCAAAGTTATTCAGCCTCCTGTTTTTACCTACACTGTATAGGTGTGTCCAAACTCTTTCTTTTCCACTTGTATCAGTTCTCACATCCCACCCACTAAACCCATTTTTTCCACTTCTTTGCTTCCTCCTCTCTCATTACAGAAACCACAGGGGGGACAATGAAGCCATGATACCATGAGTCTCCAGTCTACACCCATCAATCGATTCCCATTCAACCCTCAATTCATTCCCTTGACATGACAGTGTCCTGTCCTTTACTTCACACAACTTCCCAATAAACTCATTTGAAAGTGGTGTGGATCTTTGTGAGTGAGGTGCTCGAATAAATGGACGACATATTGTGTAACTTAATCAAGGTGCTTGAATTATACACTACTGTTTGTACCATTTCACAGAACAGCCTGAATCTGAGTATTTTTAGTCCTGAAGAGCAGATAAAAGCTGCATTATTAGGAGAAAACAATGGACGCCTTGTTTGCTGACCGAGGATTTTAAAGCCAGAGGTTCTCACTGTAGGGATGTTTTATTGAGTAAGAATTATATAAGATGTTTTTTCTTTTGAGGAGACGATTTGATCATTCAAGTCTGTGTCGTTGTTAATAATGAGTCTTTTATAGTTTGTCAGTTCTAAAGTAGTTTAGTTAACGCTGTTTAACCCAGTTTCTGAGGCTCCGACTCAGGTTTGTAAGATGGGTTTTGCTTTCACAGAGGAAATGACGGCATCACCTGTCAAACAGCCAGGAAATACAGGTGTTGAAGTTTGTTTCTCCATTGATTTGTGTTTTCTCCTTTATTCTGAGGCCACATTTAATCCCCTTCCCAACCAGTTATGTTCCCAACCCAACCCTAACCCCAGCCAGCTATCTCTGCAACAGCAGACAAACATCCAGAGAAAATCATCCCGACTTCTTTAAGAGTATAACAGTAGAGTGACTGATTGACAAGCTACACAAATATGATTTAGGAAGTCAGGCTGAATTTAAGAGGAAATCAAGAGTTTAAGAGATTAAAATGCTCTTCACAGTCTGCCCTGTGCCCCGTGTGGTGTTTTTACAGTGTCTGTTTTAGATTTGTAAGATAAGTTATATGTTAAATTGAGCTTTTGGTCCATTGCAAAAAAAAAAAAAAAATGGGAAAACCTGAATCACATGCTATTTTCTGTCAACATGATAAATTTTCAACAAACAACCTTCAGTGTGATTTGGTCTGAGCAGCTTGGAGAGTAACACGAGACTCTGCATGTCTGGCTCAGACACGGAGTAATGAAATCATATTTATCATCTGGTCCTTTCTGGAGCTGCTAAAACATCATATAAGGGGTAAATTCCATTTAATGACAAACCATGTATTGGTCTAACACTCACATGTGCTGTGAAACTTCACACTATGTGGACAAATTGTTTAACCAAGGACAAATTTCCACTGTCCTTGGTGATGTACATGTGAGTGTGTCCTTGTTTCACTTTACAGCAAATATTTAAAAAAATGGAGCTCAATGGAATCAAGGATGAAGCTCAGTTTAAAGCTGAGGCCCTCTTTGTGCACACACCTAGTTTAAGAGCCTCAGCAGGAGTTGAAGGTGGATGCCAGAATAAAAGCCTTTTATGAAACATAAAGCATGAATCCTTCGCTTTAGACTCAGTGAGATTACGGGGAGGTCACATGACTTACAGCCAAACGGAGAGGTAGTTGCAGGTGAGCTTCTCTGTATAACACTCTGAAGAAAAAAAGCACGCACAGCAAACGAGTAACACACCACCTTAACAGCTACTGTCAAAGTCCCATTTAGCAAGGCACTTTACCCCCAGCTGCTCCGGTAGCCGCCAGCTGAAACCTGCGGCCGTACTGAGCATGATGCTGGAACAAAAGTGTATGCACGCCTCATCGACTCTGCCTGGATAAACAGCAGTTGGAAAATGTACTTTGCTAAAGTACTTTTTGAATAATGGCGTCTAGTGAGGGAAATGTCTCGGGACTATTTCGCCTCCCCCGGGGTGCCGGTGCTGTTGGATAAGAAAACACATCGGGGGCTGCGTGTGTCCGCTTGACAGAGTTGTTTTCTATACTCTCCCTGTACAGGATTTTTTCCTCCGCCCCCCTCTCCACTCTTTGCTTTTCATGTGATGGCTGTTCATACTTTGAGACACCTCAGGCTATGAGATGAGCTATTTACCATTCATGTGACTGAGCATCAGGACTCTGATTCTCCCAGTTCACACTCAGATCGTGTCACATTGTCCGACTGCAACACAGACTGAAGCAGAGAGAAATCATGTTGAGTAATAATCAGACAGCCAGTGACTCTAACTGTCTAGGAAATTAGATTTTTGTTCTTTTCAGCTCCAGCAAAGCTTAACTAATGATGCAGCAACCAACTGAGACAGCAACAAAGTCTTCTCTTGTTTGCTTCATTATGTACATCATTTACACTGTTGCAGCAGTCGTATGGTAATGCAGTTTTTTCTTTATATTTATCTGAGAAGTAAATGCTTTGAATGTTATTTCAGCAATAGCCTGTAACAGTTGAATGGCACCAGTTTTACTTCTCTGCTCAAGGACGATTCAGTGATTGTGAACTTAAACTACTCTCTCCCAGAAGATTCTGCTCGTCATTTATCAAACATAAATGCAAAGTTTTTTCTTTTATCAGCCCCTAAAATGTGAGAATTTGCTGGCTTGGATATTTTTGATATGATTCGAAATGGATTATTTTCAGCATTAGGACTGACGGCGAATAAAGAAAGAAACCTGAAATTGTTGCCTTGAGTTTTGAGAACTTACTAGAAGGCATTTTTAATATTTTTAAGGTTTTATAGATTACAATGTCTACAGATCAAATCATATTAAAAATTGGCACAGTTACAGATTTTCATCCTCACAATTTTGTAGTTTCAAAGGTCACAGTTTCAACCTTTAGATAAAAAGGGATGTGCTCTAATACTGCTGACCAAATAATCCTGGAGGTCAAGAGGACAAACATATGTGGATCTTAAAATAGGAAGCATTCACCTTTCAGTGCCTTACTTCAGGAGAAAGCAGCTGTCAAATGAGTTTTCTTTGCCCTTTTTCTTCTTCGCCAAAAGACAATAATCAGACATGTAGGCAATGTAAATTAAATTAAATTAAATTAAATTAAATGTCTCACACACAACAGAAATGCTCATTCACACTCTCTTTGTCTTACCATCATGAGTTCCCTCTGGAAAGACTTCCTCTCCCTGTTCTCCATGTTGGTACACTCCTCTTTGAGTTTCTCCAGGACTGATGCCACCTTCTCCGGCTCATTGTCCAGCTCGGTCCGGCAAAAATAATTTAAGGACAAATTCCCGTATCCCAGGGCATCTGCAAACGCCCTCCAGCTTCCCACATTCTCCATCAGAACGGTCCTCACGGTTGCGTAGATGTATGTAAGAAATTTGCAAGGCTTCAGGATCTGCTCCAGCAGCATGGTGGTCATTAGATCTGGCCCACACCAATAAATGGGCTTGACCTTACCCAGAACCAAAACATTCTTGGCATGGACAAGCCCCATCTTCCCCTGATAGTATCCAATGTACCACTCTTTGGTCCGCAGCTGCCCTCGCAGTTTGATTTTCTCCTCACTGAGCAAAGCAATAACATCCCCCTTCTTGTACTCCAGCAAATAGGTGCTCTTGTGCTGTCTGATCACCGTTTTGATCAGTTTGCCAAATTTCAGGTTGGTTATGCACCGGTCCTGAAACTTTGGGTATTTGGAGGTGACAGCCAGCGGCGAGAGGACAATCTTATCCACCTCTTTCTTCTTCAAGAACCGTCTCTGACCCGTTATCCTTGCTCCGGTCTTTGGCGGTGGCTGCGGAGTTTGGACACAGAACTGGGTGAGGATACAGCCGAGGGCGTCCTTGACTTGGACCCTGAGAGTGAAGTCTGAGATGCTGTTGGGGTTGTGCGATGTTATCATGCACAGAAGCCTGCTGACCTTTCCCAGTTTGATTTGAAATCCCCGAATCACCTCGGCGCCGTCGCTTGCCTTCACCTGGTAGTTGGACATGTTGGAGTACAATCCCACCTGGAGGTCCTGAGGGTATCCCAGTACGAACTGGTGCTTCCCCCACAGCTGGAGGGCTACTGGTGGAGTTGAGATAGCCTGCCGGCCCACCTCGCTTACCAACAAAGTCTTGGGGGCGCAGTCATGCCCAAACATGGCTACAACTGTCTTGAAGGAAGGGTGGATGTGCTTGGGTCCATAAACGCCCAAAGTTACTTTCCTTTGCACATGGTCCCAAACAGTTGTATTGGGGCTGATGTACTGTGACTGAACCACAACAGCCATATACATGCAGGGCTCTAGACTATCCAACTGCACCTGGACTGTATCCTTGTAAATGTAAGCATTAGGGATTGGTATGTAAGGCCCTTCTTTGCAATCGCTGCGAACACAAAGCACTTCAGCAGCGTGACAACTCTCTTTCTTCAGAGTGACTGATACCTTCATCTCCAACGTAATGAAGGACTTGGTCTCCATGTTGCTGAGCTTTATCTCCACCACAGGGCTCACAGTGGAGCAACGGTCAGTGTTGAGCTCCAAAGGAGGGTCCAGTAAGGCTTTCATGGAGATCTGTTGGTGGTCTCCATGGCCGACGTGGCCCTCAGGGATGTGTACACTGATATGTGTGTCTGGAAGCTGAACAACCCCTCCATTACTGTCCAACCTGCACACTATGTTGGTCTCCACCGGCTGTGTCTGGCCCCACCCGGGACTCTGGCCCAGAGAGTCAAGGTCATGGCAAGACCTGGCTAGCTTCCTGTGGTTCAACCAAGCAGTCCTAAAGTCCTCCCTGCTCTGAAACTGCTCCGGTGAAGGAGCCTTAAGGCCCGTGAAGAATCCTGAAGAGGGTAAGGTTGGATTAGACTGTGCCTGCAGAACAGACAGTTCTGACAGACTATGGGAACGTTTATTCCTGAAAAATGGATTATCCCTGTGGAAGTTAGGTACCTCTTGGTTTGGGCTGGTGGGGGTGGTACTGTTATTATGGCAGCTGCTGAACCCATTGTTTATGACTGTGCTAGTATTAAAGTTGGAGCAAGATGATGGAGATGCCAGAGAATCAAACAGAATAAGGTCTGCTGAGTTCCTTACACCTATATCTTTGCAGTTTTGATCTAAAGGACAGATAAAGGGGTTCACAGAGAAGGGGCTGTTGTTGTAAATTGTGGGCTTCACGTTCATGCCTGTCCACTCCCCCAGGCCCCCAAACTCCTTGGAACCATCCTCGTATCCCTCTCCGAGGCTGTCGATCATCCCACTGTCGCTAAGCGAAGAGTTCCTGAAGTTGACCGGTTGGACGTAGGCGGCAGGGATGTAGCCCATTTCCGTGTTGTTGTGGGCGTACCACCACTCTCCGCCTGACGTGTCCAGCACATAGAGGCGATCACCTTTGGAGAATTTCAGTGTGGTGAAGCTGCTGGGGCAATAATCCTTTATGGCAACCACTTCCTGTGCAGCTCCATAGGAGGAGGAAGTGTCCAGCCTTAAGGCACTGGGAGAAGGCACTGAAGAGGAAAAAGATAATGGACCAAATCAATTTTATCTCATTAAATTGTTAATGATGGTCTTTTATTTGTGTCTTGTAACTGGTTTGGACCTATTTCAGACAAGTGCACTACTGCAGTTAACAGTGCTTCTCATATAATGGGCCAGTTGAACTAATGAGGTGATGGTACCATGGATCAGACCTGAGGGTTTGTGATCAAATGGCTCAGTAGCTTACTGTCTGAATCTGAATCTGTCATCGATCCTGGATAAAATAAACTAAAATAACAAAACCTAAACCTTATTTCTGATCATCTGAATGCAGCTACATTTTCAGATCACTGGATAAATGTATAAGCAGATGAACTGCATAATTTACTGAATAATTCCCTATTTTTAGTTCGTCTCATTAGCGTATATGGAGCATGTAAACAAAGCTGTAATGAAGTGCAACCAGTGAAGTGAAAGAGCCAGAAAATGAATAACACTGTTTTCAACATGTGACTGAATAATTTATTTGCAAAAGATGAAATGTAAAAAATTATAACAACAGATTATTTAAATTCTAGAAATACTAAGTGATGAACAAATGAACACGTTCAAATGACTGAAACTGAAATAATTAAGCCTTGTACATATATTTTTGCGACATGAAATGTGACAACATCTGACTGAAACACTGACCTTTGACATCGTTGAGACTGGCCCCGGTGACCCCTTCACTGAGGTCGATGAGTGTCCCCTCAGATTTACAGCGAGGGAGGACGTGGTTGTTGTTTGTTACTCTGATGATTCGGTGGGCAGCCATGGCCGGTACCTGCTGCAGCCTTCGCTCATTGGCAGCTTTTCATCTGGATGGAAATAAACACAAAGAATTTCATGGTGGGCAAGTAAATATTAAACACACATGCATTCAAGCGATCAAATATGGAGCAAATTGCAAAAGCAACACAGAAGCAGGAAGCTTAATTTTCTAGATCAGTAACACAGTTAACGGCAACAAAGGTCAGAGTGCAGCAGCAGAAAATAAGGCTGACAAATATCATTGCTTTTCTGAAGGAACTCAGTATAAAGGATGGGCTGAGGAAAGAAATTAGCTACCAGCTGACCAGGGAGAAGTTTTTTCTGAATCGATGCAAAGACCATGAGCAGGGAACTCGGAGAGAGTGAGATATGATTTGGGGGAAGAGAAATCGAAAAGCAACACAGAAATGAAACCAAAAGAGATTGCAGTTTTTAAAGTACATAACAACCAAGAAGGTCAGAAATAAAATGTAAAGCATGAAGAATTTCTTCATGGACTCCTTCCTCAAACTGCTGGAATCACACTATGATCTACAAACATTCCTGTATGTTTGGAGGAGTCCTGTATTTCAGCATCATTGCCCATATATGTTTGGTCATGTAGCATATAAAAACTTTATTAATTAATTAATTATATCTGACATCACTTCCCTGCCAACAGAATCTGAAAGTTCATTTAAGCTGTTGTCAGCAGTCACACCAAATCTTTTCCTAAACAGAATTCAAACCAGCAACCCTTTCACCTCAGAACCAAGCACCCCTCCCTTCTCTGGCTGCACTGCTCGGTGTGTTTCGAGTATTTCCATCTCTGATTGTATCGGCCATGTTACCAATTTCCTTGTCAGAGTTGAGCTGTGATTCAATTTGTGTATGAAAACACAAAGTCAGCAGAGGACTGTAATCTGATTAGAGAGGCTGCTAGAAATTGTTTTGCAGTGAAACGTTGTTCCCTTCAGTCACGAGAGACTTTACTATTCCTACAGGATGTGGCGAGCGGCGACAGTGGGAACATTTGCATTTGCACACTAATGATGCCATTTTAATCTGATTAAAGCAACACAGACTGTAGAGGCTGCCATGTAAATGCCTTTCACTGATTATCTTCATTAGAGGTTTAACGTTTGGAGCTGAATTCCTGCTCAGTGTTCTCACATTAAACACAAAGGGTTTTCATTCATATGCAGTGTGTTTTCAACACTACTTTACCACATCACCAGCATCTTCTGTTTTCTGTCAAAACTGAGAAAACCACACAGTAAATTAGATATTATGAGCAAGGTTTGACACAAATTATTCAGAGAGCTCCAGCACTCAATACAGAGCTTTTTGTCTCCTCATACAACTGACATGGCTCTGAACAGTTGGTCAGAACGTCCTCCAAAAAAGTCTTAAATTAAAACTCTGCACACAAACAAACAATATGAAGAAAAGTATGTCAAATTATTTGTGCTACTGTTAAGACAAGGCAACTGATTCCAGTTTCCAAGGCTTAGAGATCAGCTTTCAACAGAATTTTTTAAAATTGTGATATGCAAAATATTCACATTTATTATCTCTGTTAACACCAAGTTTATGTTCATCCTCCAAGGACAAGTTTTATCTGATGAGATAAAAAAAATTAATTCCTTTTCCTTCCTTCAGTCGTTTCACAGCAGCAAAACAGTCAAGTGGACGGAGCATCATGACCATGAAACTGAACTATAAGTTTCATTTGCACATAGCAACATATAATGTTTTTTTTTTAATCCCTACAGTGGTTCTTTTCCTGTCAGATGTCTTTGTCCTGCACACGCTCACATGTAAAACACCCATTAAAAACCTGGCTACACATATACATAACCAAGTTACTAATCAGGTTACTGCACAGAGTCGACAGTAGCCTGGCTAAGGATGTGCACTGAATAATGCATAATCACACTACCACAATACTCTGCTGTATCTATTTTTATCTGCTGATCCTAAAAAACTTTCATACTTTCTCAAACAGTGAAAACTTCCCTCCACACTTTAACTCTCATTCCAGGTGAGTCCAAACACCTTTCAGTTTATTTGCTCTCCTATGAACCAATTTTGCACAACTACAGTTTAGTAAAGTTTAGTCTTTATTTAATCCACTGCAGCTCTAGTCTGCATTGTTTAATATGTGTGAAAACAGCACTGAGCAGATTTATTATACATGGAAATGAGAAATGCTGAAAACTGAAGTTGTTGCATTAAAGAGAATGCTGGACTTAATGGCTGTGTCTGTTCACCTTGGAGCTGATGCTGAAAGCCAGTCAAACTCCTCCGAGGTGACATTTCATTTTCATCCCACAACCCCCCCCCCCACACTTCCTCAGGGAGAGTCTCGACCATCAATAAAAACCTCTCCTCCCGCTCGAAAGTGAGCACTCAGTGGGCAGCCAGAGCGAGCCTGCGATCAATAACACGCCGGCAGACAAAGACACTGTCACCCACTTTGATATAACACTGAGGCGATCTCCGCTAAATGCACCAGGAGGTGAGGACGACTCTGACAGATACAGAGGGAAAAAAGGAAATAAGGGGAATTGGAAGCTGCTGTTCTCTGCGACAGGAAACGCAGCGGGAGGCTCAGTTCAGAGCAAACTGCATTCCTCCAGACGACCCCTGCAGATCCACACTCAGCCTCCTGGAAGCTGAAACCTTTTGTCACAAGACAAAAACATCCAGGGCTTGAAGGAAAAATGGCACAAGCCTTTGGTTAAACAGTACTCTGAGTACTCTGCATGTGACTTTGTCTGAAAAAATAAGACTTTTCCAGAGGACAGGATTCTTCAGATTCCAGAGATACTGAAGAATTAGACGAGGAAGACACAGCATTTGGGGAAATGAACTCCCATTTTACTTTTGTTTTACTTCACATTAGCAGAGAAACTTCAATTACAGAGGGAGAGGAAACTCTAAAAAAGGAGCTTTCAGGGGATCTGCAGAAAACTGCCGGAGGGCTTGTGGGTTAGCCGTCCTCAAAACTGGAAACAGGGATATTTTTTTACCCCACTGGTGCCTTCATATCCGAGTCTGTGAAACTGTTAACTCATTTCAGTCAGGCTGACACAGTGAAGGCACAGTGACGCCGAGGACGCCGGGGAGTCGAAAGTTTAATTAGCCGGGAGTCGGCCGGTCCTAATCCCCGGATGAACGTTGCTATAATAACCATCTCCAGCAGCCATATGCACACGCAGGGTTTATCACTTCCCCATCACAGAGTTTTAAAATGAGCAGATTAGATGATGGAGAATGAGACACAGCAGCACAGACCTGTTAGTGTGTGTTTAACATTAAACTTATCCAATACTATGTAATATTTAAATTTAATCTACCACTGAATTTCCTCTGTCAGCATTCAAACCAGCAGTAATCCCAGATCAAAGAAGGAGGCTGAAGGGCTAAAACTCTCTTAAATCAAGATCAAACAAACCAAAGACGGATCCTTACTCAGCCTGAGTCACGATTCTTCGCTATCAGTTCAACAAAATGAGATGAAAACAACTTCAGGAGCTGGTTAGACAAACCTACAAATATCAATGTACATCTGTTTAGCTCTAAATGCAAAACTGACAAAGTCTCCTCAGGTTTGAAAATTAAAAATCACTTTCCTTTTCCTGCTGCTGTTACCTGCTGATGAGAAAAGCTGATTCAGAATCCGATTCCTTCATCTAATATGTTTGTTCAGTGTCTCCTGATTATCGATCAGTAAAGTCTACGTGGACTCTTTCTCGTTAAAGTCTGCCAAGACAAAATAAATCGCCCTAAATGTGATAGTTTAAATTGGTTAGTCAGTACAACAAGCTGCTCTACATTTCATGCTCGTCTCTTTGAACCAAAAAGAGAATAAAAACCATCAAAACACACACCACTGCTGCACTCGGCTCTGTTAAAGGTCAGCTCTTTCATCTGTTTTGCAGGAAACTGAGTGCAGGCAGTTTGGGTTTAATTCAGTCCCTAACCTCAGGGACAGAAACACATTAGGTCTTGTTGAGTCAGGTACCTAACTGGCTGCTCTGCTGTGGCCTGCAGCGATGCAGCTCCGCTCCCAGCATGCACCAGGACGTGTGTTTACACCTGCGATGTAGCGCTGGTCAAACAGCAGAGGAAATTAATGTGAGTTCAGGGAAAAAAACGTCCTTGGAAGTTTGCCTGTGAAACTAAAAATGTCCAAAGAAAAGCTATTATTGGTACTTTCACCTTTTATGTCACTCCAGTTTATTAAATCATACGAGAGTTTAGCTGCAACTTGTTACCAAAATATAATAAAGATGCATTCGTTGGAGAACCCACAGGAAAACACATAAAAAAGCATGATCGATGAGAAAGCCGCTGTGCTCTGTATAAAGATATCGCCGTACACTGTACTTTGAACCAGATTTCCTACTGTGCTGCCAAAACTGAACAAATGATCGCACTTGTGTTTGGAAACAGTCTGTCAGCTCTGAGAGGAACGTGACAACACAGCAAGCTAATGATTTGTTTTTAATTCAACTCTGTTTCTGGACAGTTTAAGGATGATACTCCAGCAGAATATGATGGTGCAGCTCCTCTTTGCTTCTCTCCTCAACAAGAGTCTTTATCGCTGCTGTGCCTTTGAGTCATGAGATGTCCAATAAATCAGAGATTAAGCTGTTACTAATTTACACAGAATTATGAAAAATGAAGGGTGAGTTTTTCCCTTGAAGCTCAAACTTTTCCTTCTGTGAAATGTGCAATAGGATGTCATAAACTTGCATTTGTAAAGGGCTCAAAGTGGCTGAGAGGATTTCCTCACATTTTAGACAAATGCCAGTGGCATATAGAAAAACATATTTAAACAATGATGTAAGAAGTGGCTCATTTAATTCCATCTTCCCTTTTGTCTTTCTTCTTTTTCAGCTCCCTCACAGAGGAAAGTCATATCCCTGCAGGCTGACAGGGTGATTCCTCTCTGACGGTCTTTCTGCTGCAGATTTTTTACACGTTGTGTTTTTGTTTCTTTTTCACTTTGGAGACCTGCTGATATTTGACCTGCAGAAATAAATAAATAAATGAAAAACCTTCCTCTTGGCGTGTGATCAAGTGCATTAGTCTGCAGTGCCGCTTTGCCCCAACTGCCACCGTTCATCACCAGGGAAATTCATCTGAAAATATTACAAGCCCTCCACTCTCCCCTCAGGATGAACTTCCAGGTAAATGAGCCTGTTAAGTGCAGAGTTTTAGTGCCGCCTCCACCTCCGCGCTGAAGGAAATTCTTCAGCTGCCGACAGTTTAAGAAGAGAGGTCTGCACTCAGGAAGAGGAAGTGGCATTTTGAGCACGTCAACAGGTCAGCTTCAGGGCAGCAGTTAGTTTAATTTTCTGCATTAAGTGTTTCAAACGCAATCATTTACCCGCCGACTCTCTTTACTGCAGGAGGAAAAACAGCCAGGTAGCAAATCATAAAGCATTAACGGGCTGGATGTGATAAACGTCTTTCTGTAAATGGACGGTGAACGTGTTAAAGCCTGTTAATGTCATAAATTCAGGGGAAATGTAAAAGCAGCTAATTGTCACATTAACCAGCATTTATAATCCCATGAAAAGGGTTTAGCATATTTTTAACTGATGATGTAATGACGCTGATTAATGAAGCGAGAATACAAGCCAGTGTTGTGCTGTTGAATCATTGCAGCTGTGTGCTAATGTGATGCAGTATTAATAACATTTTAGACACTCATTTCAGTATCAGTCTGCCCTGACTTCAGTTTTTCCCTTCAACAGGGAGTTTAAGGGCCTATACTACATTATTGCTGCATTATTATTTTCCAAACCATTTTTATACCTTCAAGGCAGCCATTGCTGTGTCATTCACAATAATGTCAAGGAAAAAGCATTAATCTGATGAACATTAAACTCAGGTCAGGACCTTGTCCTAATGTCCCTGAAAGCACCAGCGGAGGCCGTTCTCCAAACAGTCCCTGTTCACTCTGGAAACTTTTCAGCAGGTGCTGATCTACCACTCTCACCAGTGTCCACGCAGACAGCTGCGGTACGACTAAGGGTAGGACTGATCACACAACAACGTTTCCAGGTGGAAACATTAAATACAACACGAAAACTTTCAGTTATTCAGGAACTGAAGCTCATCAGACGCTGCTTAGGCTTCAAAATCACACTGGGAGCAAAGGATAAGGACTGAATGCTTTATGTTTGTTAATGAGTTTCATCTGTTACTGTACATGACCACGGCATGCTGATCCGTGCTGATCTGTGTGTGTGTGTGTGTGTTGTACTAAGGGGCCAGTCATTACAAAATGCTGTGCACCTTCAGGTGGAGCTGCAAAACGATGACATTCTCGTTTTCAGGCTTAGCCTCAGGGGCGGAGACTACAGAGTGTGTGTGTGTGTGTGTGTGTATCTGAAGGTGGGGGTGTTCAGTGTCACTTTCACATCAGTTTGTGCTCATGTGTTTGTTAACAGAGACGAGCAGGAGAGTGGGAGAAAGACGACAGGAAAAGAAGAGGCAGGGAGGGAGGAAGATAAGGAAGAAATGATGAAGAGGAAATTAGCAGGAGAAGAGGTGGACAAACCTTGAGGCTGCCTTCAGATAGAGAGAGAGGATTTGCAGCTTATCAGATGACCTTATTGGCTGGGCTAAGGAGGTGCGCGTGCACGCGCTATTCCGCGTGTGCACACGTGACAATCGGCACTAATTGTCAACTTATTTCCAATCATGTTCCTCCACATCACTGCTGAGCCCGTGTTTCTATGCTCATTTGTGAATATTCATAAATATTCACAGGTAGACGCATAAAAAACAACAAGGCTTTAAATGTAAACCAATAATAAACTGAGGGAAAATTACAACAATATCACAGAGACAGAGCACAATAAGTCATAATGTTCAATAAGTGTAACTATAAACTCACTGTAAAGCAGCAAAGACATAATAACACAAGGAATTACTGCAGAACACCAGGAAGATGAAACTATGGACATACCATAGTAATACTCAGGAGATTTCTCATGCGAGTACAGCCGAATTTCTGTCTGCACATTGTTCTGCTACATTAACAATGAAGCTGTGGGAATAATCAGTTTAAAAGATAATTAGAAGTAATAAAGTCTAAATTTGATTTTAATGTAAACTGACCTCTTGCTGGCTGAAAGCCCGAACTCTCTGGGAAGGTGCCAAGTGAGAAGAGGCTGAGTAAGAGCTGATGGAGAGCCCGCCGTCACTTCTTCCTCTTTTTCTCGTTTTTTCTCGCGTCATCTGTCTTCAAGATGAGAACATTACAACAAAAACAAGGATTAAAAGACAAAATAACAGCTTGTTTCCGGTCCTACAAGTTCTCAGTGGTGCCAAATGAACCGACACACCGGCCTCCATGCGTCTCCGCTCCGGTCTGCCGGAGGACTGGAGGAGAGGGGCTGTGTTGGATGAGAGTGTGTGACGTCAAGTGGAGGGCGGAGTCACACACACACACACACACACACACACACACACACACACACACACACACAGCTCCCAGCTACAGCATTGTTGTTGTTGACCTGACTATCTTCATTCATCAGAGATTGAATTACAAAAAATACGGACTCAACAAGCAAGTAATGTATTCCACATACATCCCATGTTGTCTGGATGAATATGGATGGATGGATGGATGGATGGATGGATGGATGGATGGATGGAGGTTCAGTAGTTCAACAATCTCTCCTCGAACATCATTATCCAGGATGATTAAATGCAATGGATCAAAGTTTCACATTATTCCATGTGCAATAAAAACAGGTAATCAGTCTCTTGGTTCCCTGTGCAGCCTCCATTCTTCCTCATCATCATTCAGACAGTTTAGTACCACAAGTGATATTTATCGTGTTTTGTCTTTGGAAAAAAAGAATCTGAATGAGCAGAACTAATCCTCACTTCACATACACAGCACTGCAGCTGGAGTGTCATCTCCACTAAAGGAAAGTTAGAAGCAGCATTCGAAACTGCAAAGAGATCGAGTTCTACTGCTCTGCTTGGAATTTATGTTAATTTATTTTTGATTATTCCATTATAAATAAATAATAAAAGCTCTGACACAATTTCTGCAAACAGTAAATAAAGATGATAAACCTGCCTTTGGGGTAAATAATGATCAACACACTGTGTGAATGAATTGTTCTGTGTAAATGTGTGTCGAGCAGCCTCTATAAATAAAGTGGAGTGGAGCTGAAGGGTAAATGGCTCGTGCAGCAGGACGTTCCTCCACTAATGAGGCGACGTTCAGGGTTGAGAGTTTGGTGATTAAACGGCGTCATCGAGCTTAAATCCCTCTGCGGCTGCTGTGGTGTGTGTGACACATCACTACTACTGATAATAATAACAACAGAAGTAGGAGCTTGTTTTAAGGAGGATGTTTTTCTGTCTCATGTATGTAAAGAAGATGAGAATTTCACAATAAAACATCCTAAGACATGAACTCTCTGTGGACAGAAACACACGGATGAATGATATATATTTTTACTGCTTACTGTAGAAAAGCTGTCATCATAACAACTTCCTATACACCAGAGGCTGATGAAAGAGAATCTGATGTAGATTTATACTTTAGATGACAACCATGCCATTTAAAAAACACTTTAAAAAGAACTTAAAACGGCTGCTTGAGAGTTCAGATAATTGGTTTCTTCCACACCAAAATGGAGGAAACAGCTTTCATCAGCCTAATAGACCTTCCTCTTTCATCTCATTGACAAAACCCACTCAAATGCTGTGTCTTCTCCGCCATTTAAAGCTGCTGTCAGAGCAGAGGGGGAATTTTCTCTGCAGCTGACGTCTCCAAAAGCTGTCCCGAAGTTATAAGCTGTTTAGAAATGAGACTCAGCGAAGAGCGCTGTTCACGACTGCTGAAACAATGCACACCTGGACAGCTGCTGTGGTTTTCATACCATCTGTTTTCCCACTGTATTCCCTGACAGTGTGAACTTCTACCTCTGAGCCACAAAATCCTCCATCACAC
Source organism: Toxotes jaculatrix (assembly GCF_017976425.1). Classification (NCBI taxonomy): domain Eukaryota; kingdom Metazoa; phylum Chordata; class Actinopteri; family Toxotidae; genus Toxotes; species Toxotes jaculatrix. The sequence goes on along the minus strand of NC_054417.1, from coordinate 1,576,328 downwards.
ACAGAAGATCTATTCAAACACTTTAAGATGCCTGAGAGTAACAACCTCAAAGGCTTCAACCAGTCAACACAAACTCAAAGGAAACTTTACTTTGATCTGCTCTGCTAAAGAGAGCTGTGAAAACCGGACGATCAGACCTCTTTCAAAACAGAAGAGATACCACATGCTGCAGCGAGGCACACTGATGCCTCTCTGCTCCCCCGTCAGCCTCGTGCTGTGCTCACAGTTTCCAACAACGCAGCTAATTAGACCAACTGGCAACAGCTGGAGAGGAGAGAGGAGACACTCCTTTTACAGCTGGAATTTAAAGGTGCCATCCTAATTAATCTCATAAAAGTCAGGTGTTTGATTTCCATCTGATTTACAGAACATGAAATGAACTGTCTCTCCTCCTCGTTTCAATCACTTTTCCTGCATGAAGCTTTTTATTTGAATTTCAAAACGTCTCGACTTTTAGCTTTTAGTAGTTTGTTGTTAATTCCCGAGCTTTGTGTTGGACTCACTTCAGTCACATTGCAAGGAGCTGCAGGTTTTTAGACGTCAGACATTTCTTTCTAACACAGAGCTCATGATGAATACTACAGCAGCTTCAGAACACTGAAACCATGTGATTTATCCGACCTGCTCTCCTCACACTTTCTCATTCTGCAGGGGCCGAGGGGGACGTGATGGATATCTGTAAGTGGAGTTCTGAAGTGACTGGAGATCAGTCACTTCAGATCTCTGATGGCCGGAGTCACCCTGCACCTGTACCTTTCAGAAAAGGATTCCTCATGTTTTCACTGTGTGAGCTCAGGACGCCACCAGCTAAATCAACCAGGCTGAAGTTTTCATTTATTCCACATGATGAAAATCCTGCTGCACCTCATCAGACTGGACCTGATCATTTTCTGCTCAGTGCATTTTTCAATTACATCTTTGTTTATAGATTTTTTTTTTTTTTTTTTTTGTATATTTGCTTCAAAACTGTGTCTGAAAGTCTGACTGCTCACAGTCAGCTTTTCTTTTCTTGTCTGCTCCCTTTTGCGTTTCTTTGCAAACATGTTCTGCGTCTTGTGCATAAAATTTAATTCTTGAATTTGGAACCAATTAAAATGAGCAAATTTCATGTTCACATTCATTTTTGTTGCTCGTATCCACACAGCTTTTTTGTGTGGCCACTACGCAGAGTTCCCTATGAGGCTGGAAAATAGTTTACACAGAATTTCAGTCGGGACCAAAATGATCCTCTCAGAGCCAACACTGCTAAATTATATCACACAGAAACAGTAATCTAATTAAGTTTGGTCATAAACCTTGTTCCATACAAACTAAATGCAGATGGTTCCTGAGAACTTTGGCACAAAAAGGTGGGAGTTGTGTAAAGAGGTAAATGTTTTCTGTTGGACCAAACTCTTTCAGCGTGGCCGTTACTGCCCTGTGGTTCAGCTCTTATTGGAGGCCCAGACTGGATTTGACACATCTATTCATCTGGGCTGAATGGGAACTGTGGGATCTGAAAAGGAGCTTTCTGTTCACTGCTTTATCAAGAAGCCTCGCTATCAGCACGGCTCACTTTGCATCAGAATAACTGAACGTTTGCTTGTCAACCAGGTTGGTTATGGGAAGAAACACCAGGAATTTGGTTTGTTTCAGATGCTGCATGAATGAAAATGCAGGAATGCCTGAAAATGTGGTGACTGAGAATTTGTTCTAAATACTTAAAATACCAGCAAAGAAATGAAAAGACTGCAGATCCTCAGTTGAAGAGGAGGATTTACTTTGTCTCCAAACAAAAAGGGTTAATTTAACCCTGAGGTTCATGTTGTGGGAATGTTCCAAATATAAAAGTAAACCTGCAGTCGAACTGGTCCAAGACGCAGACGGAGAACTGGACACTGGTTACATTGTCATTTCACTGGCTTTCTGTTTCATTCAGATTGCTGCTTATTCCCTGCACAAAGGCTTCATGCATGTTCTTAAACAGCAGAACTCCACTTCTTACATTCCTGCATCAGTGCTCAGATAATCCAGCTCCAGGGTGAAACAAACAACCAGACCAAGACCGCCTGAAAAAGAGATTTCAGTCTGGTTTCAGGCTCAGTCTGGTGTGGTTTGTTTGTGCAAGGCTGACCAACAGCAGGATTTGCAGGTGACGGGACCTGTCGAGGAGCTTTCTCCTCTGTAATATTATGTTACCAGATGCACTATAAAATCACAGAAATCTTATTGTGGCGAACAGACACATATGTCTGCAGGAGAACTGAAGATCTAACACATCAGAGCAGAGTGATGCACAGAGGGAAGCTGCAGGGAAGCTGAGTTTTTGCAGACAGATTTCATCTTCAGCTTCTATTCTTCTTCCTACTATCTTCCTTCCTCTTCTCGTCTCGCCTGCCCATTTCTCATTCTCCAGCCTCCATCTCTCCATTTACTACGCCTTCACACTTGAGGCTGCACAACCTGTTCACGGGAAATTACTTATTCATCATTTCCTCGGTCGTAGCAGCTGGAAAAGGCCTCGGATTAGAGGGCTGTATCTGTGGGCAAACACACACCTGATATCTGCAGCCTCTTCTGTCCTTGCACAGCATTTTTAGGATTTAGAATTAATTTCTTCTGATAAATCAGAAAATTAGCATATAAGCAAACCCTGAATGATTTCAGTAATCCTTTGGAGGTTTGGTCAATGGTCAGTTTCAGAAAAAAGCTGAGTATCCTCAGCATTTATTCATAATTTCTTGTGTTTTCAGGCCTCCATCTGCAGTCTGAAATACAGAGAAACGCACTCTGTGAGCACAAAGAAACCAAATGATGCTACTTTCTGAAGGGTGGCCTTTAAATCCTTAAATCCCCAAATCCCTGGTTACTAAATGATTACCATTTCACTGCCTGGATCCTCTGCACCAACCACATTTCCACAGCATTCATCTTCTGCTGCTCTCATCCAGAGTAACTTGCAAAGAGAGCGAGAAGGAAGGGATTTAGAGTTTCACTCAAGGACACTCAGATGAGACACAGGATGATTAACTGAGGGTAATGATGTTTTCCTACACAGATGGATGTATAGTGTTTGGCAGCAGCTTCAAATGATAGAAATTCATCTTGTACAATGAAAATGAGGGATGTCTCTTTCTAAAGGGGGTCAAATACTTCACAGCTCACTCAGTTCAGACTAAAGCTCATATTTATTATGAATAGTTTCCTGAAAATAGACAGTATAACCTTGTAAATGGCTGTTTAAGGTGGATCAGGTGTCAAACAGCTCATCTTAAAGGAGAAATGAGTCTTTGACTTTGTTACTGCGGTCCAAAACTCAGTTTCTGTCACTTTCAGAATTCCTGCCGAACGCAGCTTTAAAGTCATTTACAATGTTTACTGTGAAGAAGTTCACAGAGAAAAGTCGCTGCAGCTTTAAAATGTAGATTAAATTCATTTTTAAAGGTGGAATTTGTCTTTGGCTGCGTATTTGCCTGTGGTCTGAGGTGACAGATGCTTTGCAGCTGGGGGCTAAATCTCATCTGGGGCTTCACAAATGACACCCAGTGATCGATCAGTACAGTCAGATACACAGAGTCTGCCCAGGTAATGTAATTCTGCACTGTAGAGCTGAATCCTCTTCCTTTGTAAAATCATTATCTCTGAACCTTCACCGTTGCCCACTTCAGTTCAGCACCAATTACCCACAAGCCCCTCTGCCCAGGGGTTTCCCATGGCAACCTGAGCTGTCTGACTGGATCGCCCGTGAGAGTTTAAAAAGGTTGGGGAGGAGTGGAGCAGCGATAAACGAGTTTCTACAGGAGTGAGCAATTCCTTATTCTAATTTATAATTTCTGTTCATTAGCACACAGTTATTAATCAGTGTAACTGGAGTGTGTGAATCACAGAGCTCTGTCAGCTCAGTTCATGTTCCTGCCCTTGATGGTGAACGAGGAAAACATTCAGAAAAGGCCGGGCACTTTCATTGTAACAGCTGGAAGTCACTGAACTCTTCTCCTGCTTTAATTTTAGCAGGAGAAGTGAGTGAGTGAGTGTCTGAGAAAAACCTGCCAAAAGTTTGTGGGGCAGCCTGAAGTCGTACAAATCTCGTGTGTGAGCTGGTGGAGATGGCTGGCTTTGTGCTCAGATGCCAGAATTTCTCAAGAGTGCTAGTCTACAGCCAAGCAAGCAGCTTTGTCAAGTGTTTCAGGACTCACTTAAGGACACGTGGACGTCCTGGTTTGCACCAGTGACCTTTCAGCAACAGGAAGTGCCCTCCATCCTCCTCTGATGTGAACGCTCAAATAAATGAGAGAGCTCATTATGATAATAGGAATCGGACGGGGAGCTTTTCAACGAGATTAAAAACAACTTGATTAACCTGTCGGTCAGTCACGCAGCTCTGCCGTAAGACAAATCCTGTGAGTGAAATGAGAATCACAGCGTCTGAAGATGACGACCAGATGAAGAAATCTGCTCCTAAATATGACAAGAAGGGTTCAACTGAACAAGGGACAGCTTCTGAAACCCTGTCTTTTCTTTATGTTGACCTCCAGAAAATACTAATTACTCTGCAAGCAGTCTCTAATGTTCTCATTTTACAAATCAGCCATGTGAGGACACCCTTTCAAAACAGGTTTACATCTTTGAACTGCGTCTTTTCTTTTTTTTTTTCAGTTAGAAGTCACAGCTCAATGAAGGGCTGCTCATCGTTTCTTCGACATCAGTAATCCCCTCTGACGGCTGCAGTGAAGTCGGGGCAGCGATGTGCCAGCCTCTCTCACAGTTTGAAGCTTTGCTGTTATGACCTGACGTGAGCTTAGTGTTCACCATATGGTGTTGTGGTTGTCAGGAGCTGTTTTTGTGTGCGGGGGAGGTTTCGGTGGAAAGATTAGCTCTGTGTGGTCGCTGTCAGGGCGCGTGTTCACTGCAAGACTGTCAAAACACTCAAGACGACATCTTTACTACTGCAACTACTGACTTTCTTTGCTTTAGTGCCTGGCAGACATAAACGCTGAGACAGCACTGTAGACGAATGGTTCTACAAAATTGAGTAACATGAGCTTTTTTTTCAAACCTATCACAGTTTTGTGTAGGTGTAAACCATCAGCCCATCCTGTCATGGTCTCAGTTCAATCCAACACAACTTTATTCATCTCTGTTAAGTTGGCAAACGCTGTGAGGCTGCTCTCCTCTGTTGTTCAGGAAAAGAATCAGTTACTGGAAATCTGAACTGCTGCACAGTAAAAACCTACAGTGGGAGGTTTTGAAAACAAAGCTCATCTAAAAAGTCTTAAATACTTTTTAGACTTTTTTTTCTTTTTAGACACCAGGGAATGGGCAACAGGTGAAACCAATTAGGGTGGGGCAGACAATCACAAAAGGAGGGAAACAAGACAAAGACAGGAAGTAGAACAAGACAAGATACACAAGGGCCATGATTTCAAAATAAAACAGGAACAGTGAACAAAACTTAAACAAACTAAACAAGAATCTGAAAAGGTCCAAATGTCCACAAAAGAGATCCAAAGAAAACAAAAGGGTTCACAAAAACAGCCCCCTTAGGGGCTAGTCATGACAGCTGGAAGATTCAGACTGGAAACACAGACGGTACCAGTCAGAGAAATGATGATTTAAGATGATGATGATTTATGGTCATGATTGTCTCATGAGCTCTTATCATATCTGTTTTGTTAGATATCAGGACCTGCATTCGGACCTTTTTGAGGTCGTTCTGCGTCTCTGACTCACTCAGACGTAACGAGCACCGGCTCAGCTCAGGCACATTCATCTAAGGTCTGAAAATCTTGTCTGGGACAAGGTCAGATAAATCAGACCTGACGTAGCGTGGGCTGCTTACGAAGGAGGAGCTTTTCTCCAAACATGGCTTCCTTCCTCTGCGACAGGGCTTCCTCCAGCTGTGAGCTCTGTCTGGGATCTGATTCACTTAATTAACTGACTAACAAGCTAAAAACAGCTCTGATGACCCAGCCAGGGCTTGACAAAGTGACGTGGAAGAGATGAAGAGGTCCGACGCCAAGGTAAAAACGGTACGATGTTTGGCATGGCCAACAGTCATGGACACTCTGTGATGGTGCAGACTTCAAATGTCTGTTTGATTCATCTGTTGCAAAAACTCTTTCTTCCCTCGTTGGTAAACATCAGAGAGTCTGACACAGAGTCAGACTTTCCTGGGAAAGGATGGACTGACCTTCATTATTCAGTTTTAAGCTCAGTCCAGCATAGAAAACCTGGGTGGACCTGAGGGTTATTATTTTAATCCAAACAGTCCAAAAAAGTGCTGCTGTAAAACAACTGTAAAGGCCCCAAAGTCTCAAGATCTCAGAACTCTGCAAACAAAACCAAAACCACTGCATTACAGAATTATCACCTCAAAAACCCAAGTCTGATCAATATCAATTAAATATGCATTTTTAAGAAATCTCTTGAAGCACACCGATGGAAAGGTGAACGTATCCTTCACCAGCAGGAAGATTTTGAGAGAAAAATAAGATTTAAAGGATCAGTGTGAGACTAAAGAGCTTATGGTTGATGTTGCTCATAGTGATTCATCACTGACCGCCAGTCTGTTGTGTTCAGTCTGTAAACCTGTTTATTGTCTTGTAGTTTGTTTTCCCGTCAGTGGAGGAAGTACATATGTAGGCCATCAGGTAGGTGTGTGTGTGTGTGTGTGTGCGTGCGTGCGTGTGTGTGAGGAGGATAGAGCGCTCTGATCCAGGAGCCTCTAATCCGATCGGGGGGGTGAGAGTGGAGGCAGGAGAGGATTATGGGATTAGGGAGGGAAAGATGCAACATGAGATGGCCACTCTGCAGCTGGCACGTTCTGGGTCGCCATGGAGACGGAGAGGGCGCAGGTTCAAATCCGCCGCAGTTGCTCGACACAACCAAGAGATGCTGAACTAAGAACTACTAAGAATTTAGTTCAAAATTTACCACAGCTGAAGTCAGAGCACAGCAGAGATCTCAGCTGCATCAGTCACAAAGTAAATTCCACTGGAAACTCAGCAGAAGTGATGTGTTCTATCAAACACCTGCTGAGCTGTGTTTCCAGGCACCATGCTCTGCTTAACAAGTCAAATAACTTATTATCAGTTGTCCTCCAACAACACTGCCTGTGAGAAGCTCGTAGTCCTCATTTTCCAGATTTATAAGATGAATCGTGTTTTTCTCCTGGTTTAATAAAAGTCATATTTGAAGGGCGAATCTGAGACTCGATATCTTCTCAGGATGAATGTTGTTTTGCAGCAAGAGTGTGTTTGAGAGACAGGAGGAGACAGGAAGACAGAGGCGACAACAGGCGACCTTCACAAATCACCTGAGGGGCTTGATTGCAGCCATAACTCAGTGTAATATCAGGCGTGGTAACACTCACAGCAGCCCCGACCCCTCACAAAACACTTTCCTCCTCCGTATTATCCAGGTTTATGGCGGTTTGTCCGCCGCTGCAGTGTGAACAACCAAATGAGCCAGATGGGATTTGGGTTTGAATGACAGATTGAGGATTCGTCCAGATTATGCTGTGATCAGCAGCCAGACATGCACATGCTCTGCCAGGGAGTAATCCAGAGGAGGGAAACAGCAGCCAGGACGGGCACTGTGACACCACCAGGCATCATTTCAACTGTGCCGTGGTTGTCGCCACGGCTGCAGCCAGGAAAAGGAAGAGACGGATTGTTGGGATGCAACAGATTGAAAAACAAAAAAGACATAAAAAGACAAAAAAGAATCATCATCCACCAGTTAAAGAGATGCTGATTTTAGCTTGACTTTTCTAGTTCTGGTCATTATTCCTATGAGTGATTGTCCACAAGATGAATAGTGTTTAATTTGAGCAGTGTCTGATTGTCCTGTAGCGCCACCATCAGGTCACATTTTCAACTCATCCAATACTTTCTCAACAAAGACTCATTTTCTTAACCTGTTTCCAATGCCAATTTATTTTGTAAAATGTTTTCAAGGTACAGACATGAGGTGATTTCTTCTGGAAACATGTTGAAATATTTCTACAGCAGTGACATTTCTTCTGCCCTGTTCAGAGAAGATCAGGGTTTCTGACAGAAACCACTTGATAATCAATGAGACTGAACATGAACCCTTTGGACTCTGATGTCTGAGTCTCAGACTGCCCCCTGGTGGTATCAACACAGGACAACATGATGTTATTGACCTGAGATGAGGTTGTTGGAAACTTTATGGCACACTGCTGCCCTCTACTGGAGAACTGTCACTATGACAAATACTGTAGAAACAGATGAATGAACTTATTTAGTTTTTACACGTTTCTGCTTTATCCTCCCAGAGGCACTTCAGCTAGGTCAAAGGAAACTCCTGACCTGCTAAACCATCTGCTGAATGATGAGGGGATCAAAGGTCAGAGGTCACTGGCAGTAAATGGAGCAACTTACAAAACAAATTTGAGAATGAAAATAACAAAAATCCTTAAGGAAGAAAGTAGAAACCGAAATGCCGATAACCTCAGTGTGTGTTGTGTGCCAGGTGGTGACTCAGCGACCCGGCAAACCTTTTTCAGACCAGCGGGAGGTGATGGCCGGTTGCTACGGCAACGGCTGAGCTCCGGGAGCCTGGCTGGCTCTGAGGACGCCCCGGGCTGTTTGAGGACACCGTCTCCCTGGAGAAAACATGCTGAAAGAGAGGAGGAGGAAGACACTGAGAAACGCTGAGGTGTAAAATCTGTCTGGGTTGTTTTATGCTGCAGGTGATGAACTGGACATGTTTTATTGGCTGAAAATAAAAATATTTAATAACTTTTTTACTTATTTTTAACACCTTTACCTACTTTACTTACCTACTTTCTAGGAGGATTTTAAGCAAATGTATTTTTTAATTTATTTTTATATTTTAAAATATTTTAATATGATGACATGGAGATTATTATATTATCTCAAAACAAACCTACTTTATATTGAGACTATGAATTCGAATTATGAAAAAATAAGTAATAGTTTTGGCTTCCAAAGTAGAATTATGAGATAAAACCATGGAAAAAAAAAAAAAAAAACCCAAAAAACGATTTAAACCACAAAAAATTTAAAAGTGAGCACAAAGATTTTCATCTTTTTCACTACAATACAAGACCACAATAAAGATCTTCATCAAAATGATTGTTGTTGAAGTCATAATTCAGAGATAATTATAATAATTATCCCTCCTCCCTCACTTCTGACACACTGAGCAGAGAGAGAGATGATAGATGATGCTCTTTCGCCCGACTGTGTGACTCCAGTTTCCAGGATCTCTGGCCGGGTCTCGGCCCGTTTCTCTGCACAGAGTTTCAGTGTTTGAAGCAAACAATGAAACACTCTGTGGTCGTCCGCGTGAGGAGTGTATTTACCATCAAACAAAGACGCAGTTTATCATGTCATAAACAGCTCTGTTCTCTAACACGCTGCCTGACCGACAATGACAAAGAGTGGACGGAGGTCAGAGGTTAGAGAGGACGCTGGAGGAAGTCATCAGGGGAATTCAGCACATTGTGGAGATGACTGAACCATAATATAATGTTTATTATTTACCTACTTTGTCATACAGCCTGAAACTAACAAACCCTAACCCTACCGCCTCAAACCCTAACGAGCGCAGCCCTAGCCCTAAGAAACCCTAAGCCCATTTTATCTTGAGCACAAAATACGATATAATATGTTTATGTTGTGATAGTTTGAGACCTCAGGGGCTTTTTGAAAAATGATACAGTTAGTAACTGCTGTCAGTAACTAATGATAGTAAAATGACTAAACTTCACGTTTCTTGTTTAGTTTCTTTTAAAAGTCTCATGAGTTTGTTTGCAGCGTTTGGAGTAAAAACCTGGCACTGGGATGTCTCAACTTCAGCCTGTTTGGCCGGAGCAGATGTAGAATTCGTGAGCTCTCTTTGGGCTGCGGACGGCACACGTCTGGCCAACTTCAACAGTGAAAAGAACGTCTTCATTAACATGCACAGCCATCCGCTTCCCCTGAAACAGGCCTTTGTCACCCAGCAGATGCCCGAGCACAACGAAGGGAGGCAGATCCGGATCAAAGAGGGGACACAGATAAATCGTATATGATCCACGATGAAGGGATAGAGATACACAAAGGGAGGTGTTTGGCACTTTGACGCTTGTTTGTTTATCTCATTGAATCTGAATTAGTTCTGAGGTGCTTGGCAAGGTTTTGGTAATTATATCTCAACTGGAAAAGACCTGCTGCTCCTCTAATTTATCTAATATGACATTGGATGTGTCATTAAGGTCCCTGTGTGTTTTAATGAACCTGTGTCTGTATAAGGACTGCGTAAGTAGTCAGCTGAATAATAATAATAATAATTATTATATATATTTATTATTAATAATTATTATTGTTACTTTTAAATCTGTTTCAGTTCTTTAAAAAAAGTTTTTTTGACAGTTTATTTAAATATTTAAAATTTCAGTCCTCATATCAAACCCCATCATCTCTAAAGTAATCAGAGTCATTTATGGGAAATCTATTCTCATTATTACCTCAGTGCACTGACATTAAGGTTTGTGTCCGTCAGTGCTGCTTAGTGCAGGGTTGCAGTGGAGTGAGGGGAGGTGGATGGACGGGATTGGTCAGCAGTTTGAATGACAGGCTGGCTGAAACCAGCGCTGCACCCTCCACACCACCACCCACCTCCCTGCTCCAGTATAAAGGCTGCGCTCCATCCTCAGCCTCCACGCTCTGCACACACAACGCACAACTTCTGCCCACACCAGCCCTGAGGTAAGGTCATCAGCCTTTTTCTGTTCAGGGGAAAAAAGAGAAAACTGATGAAGGATTAGTCTTTAACATATTTTGTGCCAAAAGATGTGATAAAAGAAATATTTTTTAAAAATGCAATTCCAGGATCCTACAATGCAAATAAGCAAAAGTGACTGTTTGTTTTTTCTGCACATGAAGCATTTTTAATCATTTTTTACATCTTTAAAAATATGTCAAGTTAATGCAGCACATTTTTTGCACTGTCATGCTGGTAAACATGCACTCTGTGAGTGGTTTAGGCGGGAAAAAAAAGTTCTTTGTCAGAATGTGCTTTGTCATTTCATACAGCTGATTCGTATTCGGTATGGTATGGTGAGGATTAACTTTTAGTTACAGATGACAATGACCGACCTGGAGACCTCGATGGCGACCATCATTGCGGTGTTTCAGAAGTATTCAGAGAGAGAAGGAGACAAGCACAAGCTGAAGAAGAGCGAGCTGAAGGATCTGCTTCACGATGAGCTGCCAGACCTGATGGCGGTGAGACAAACTCAGCACGGAGGGATCTGGATCTGTGGAGGAGGCAGAGTTTAAATGAGCTGACAGAGCAAAGATTTTGGAACTGACCACCAGTGGAATAATAATAATTCAGATCCTGAACAATGGCTGAAACAATAATACTTAGCTACAATTTTACAAGATGAGCTGATAAAGGAAAGAAAACATGAAGGAAGATTAACAGAAGTAAAGGAAGAAAATAATTAAGAGAAGAAAATAATAAACGAGGGAAATAAGATGGTGAAATGAAACGAAGTACTTTTACTCTAAACTAAATTTAACAGTTTGCAGTAACTTTGAAGATCAGGATCAAGAACAGTTTTAAATCAAAAGGTAGAACCAGATAAAACATTAAAATATGCAATAATCCAATGATGTAATTCAACACTTTACTTTTTCTTTTAATGTTTTGTGGTGCCAGTACATTAATACCTCTGCCTAAAATATGAATTCCAGGCTTTTACTTATAGTTCAGTATTTTAAAACCATGTATATTTACTTTTACTAAAGCACAAGATCTCAATACTTCACTGCATAAAGTCTCAAAATATGGAAAAACAGCTGAGTAAACAAAAGTTACTTTACACTGTGAGTCAGCTTAACCTGAATTGACCAGTTGTACTGATGAGAATCAGTTCTATCTTTCTTTTGTCGTATTTGTCCTGATCTGAACTCCCCCCCCCCCCCCCCCCTCCTCCCGCAGCATGTGAAAGACCAGGCCACATTGGACAGCCTGATGGAAAGCCTGGACACCGACGGCGACGCCGAGTGTGACTTCCAGGAGTTCATGACATTCATCTCCATGGTGACCGTCTGTTGCCACGAGTTTTTCGAGCATGAGGACGAGTAACGAGGCGAGGACCACGGATGGAGACAAAGGGGGAGCTACAGTAAAATATAAAGAAGCAGAAGCCTAGCAACGCACAACCTGTCGATGCCTTCAGAGCAGTGCAGGGTGGGAAAACACAGCTCCAACCAGCAGCCAAAAGATTAGGTTTGGCTGGTGGCTGGCAAACCGTCCAGTCTCACTCAGTTTGGCTGAAATCAATAGAGTTTGCATGTGGATAGTGATTATTTTATCAGCCACCAATCGTTCATTTGAGATTTTGCTCTAAAAATCACTGAGAGCAGCCAGAAGAATCAACCAACGACCCCAAGTGTTTGAAAAATCAGATACTGAAAGTGTGAAACACACAGTTATTTGAGCCAATAGGCCTTCCACATACATCCACATGTCTAGTTGGCTGCTAAAATAATCCTAAAGTGTTGGGATTTGGTAGCCCTCTGCTTCTGTTGCCTGTAGATTAGTTAAACCAAGTTATGTTTCCCTCCCTGCTTCTGCTGCAGGTTTGATCCTGTTAGAGTTCAGATTCAGTTGCAGTAGAAACTGTCAAACAATCTAAAAAACGTCTAGTTTCACAGTGTGTAACTCTCTCTTCCTGCAGAGGAAACAGAAATGATAGCTCTAAAACTGTTGATCAGAACAGCAGGGAGTTTGGAAGAGTTTGCCTGATGATGTGACCACGTGTATTCTGAAAAGTGGAGAACTGGTTTGTCTGGATGTTGGTGATGTGAAATGAATTAAATTATCAGCGTGTCACTCTGAGTTTGACTCTGATTATCACTGCTGTACTTTTTAAAAAGAAAGTAGGTCACATATAAAACAACAACTCATTTTGTTCAGTGTAAATCCTCTTGATTTTTTACTGAGGCTCAAGTCTCCCAATTTACTCTTGGCTGGTTATTAATAAACACAAAACCTTCTTAGAAGCTCTCGTTCTGCAGAGTTCCTCAGGCATGGAACGCCTGGCCTGTGTTGTTTTTCTCAGTGTGCTGTCAGTGTTTCTGCAGGTGTTTCCTGATTAACAAAGACAGAACTCAGAACGTTAAAAACCGGACGAGCTCTGAACTCCCAGACTGATTTTAATCCCTGGAAAGCAGAAACAAAGAGCAAAGGAAATCAGCTGAGTGACTTACTGTTATCACTCCAATTCAGTCAATTTTCTCCGTTTCTCTTTTATTTTTCTGGCCTTTTCTTTTACTTTGTTTTGTGTGAAACCTCATGGATCACCCTCAGGTGTGAGGTGGGTGAAGGTTAATTCCTCTGTCTGCTCAGCTCCACCTGTCAAAAGTGTAACTATGATATTTACAGTATGAAAGTAGAAGGTAAATGAACACAAACTTTATAGGGAGTTGTACCCATGCCACCCTCTTTTTCTCAGCAGAGCAGCAGAGTCCTCACAATTTGAAGTTGAACATCTAAAACATCATGTCATCGACTTTACGTGTCCAATCACTTTACGAGTCTGAGTTCTGGCTTCCACACGTCCCCAGAGCTGACACACAGCCAGTGATCCCCTGTTTAACAGACACATATTTAAAGAGACTGTTCAACACTCTTCTCTGGTTGTTTTGAGGCATTCTGGGAAATGTAGGAAACCACTAACAGGTGCCAACTGCATGCTAAACATGTCAGAAGATCTACATTAATAAACAGACTGAAGGAAAGCTCATTAAACACAGTGTACACACACACACACACACAACAGATGATATAAGAGGCGTTGTCAGCTGCACTGTTTCAGACATCTGCAGGCTGTTTAGCATCAGAGAGGTGGAGTCAGCCTCGCTATTGGCCGACTGGGGAACAGATCCCAACCCTGGGGACTGACACCCCACCCATCATCTGTGTGTGTGTGTGTGCGCGTGTGTGTGTGTTGTACAGCATGTTCTCTGTTGTGTTTCTTGACGTTCATCTTGGCGAATGAGGAGCTGCCTGCAGATTCTGATCTGGTGAGGTTTTTTTCATCTTTTAGTTACTGTTTTGTTCTGTTGTTGTTTAGTTTTACTTTTTAAGTTTTGCGATGTTTAGTTTTGTGCTTGGTGACTGTGTTTTATTCAAAGTGACAGACACTTCACAGTCCAGTGTTTACAGTCCATTATAATAAGTAGTCAGTCAGTAATCTCTTAAACTATGTTGATGAAGTCGTGTCCTCACTGAGCATGACTTTGTTGCATGTATGTTTTCTTTTTGTCATACATGTACAATGAACTTCTGCTACGATCTTAAATAAATAAGAAAGATATGTTTTGTTTTTTGAATCCAGCCTGTTTTCTGTATTTGACCTCAGTGTTAAATATAAATCTTTACATCACTGTCATCCAAGGTTTACATTCAGGTTTTAGACTGAATTTCCTTCTTCTAGACAAACTTGCTCATGTGAAATATTTTGCAGAGAAATGAAAACTCATTTGTTAACTGTCAGACGTCCAGATGGAAATATCTCAACTGGACAAAGTGTCATGAAACCTCAGCACCCTGTCCGCTTTCTGTTCAGGTTGACGTCAGCATGGACTCCCATCTGGTTCCCACGTCAACAGAAACACACACTCCTCCTCCAGAGGTTGTGACCGAGACAGCGATAAAAGGTACGTACACGCATGTGAGGATAAATGACATTTGGGAAATAGTCTTCTTTGAGGATTGATACCAAACTCACACTTGCTGCTGCAAAGCAAACCCTACTCAGCACAAATTCAGGATTTTCATTATAAAATGCATTTCTAACCAGATCTCAATACAAATATTGTTATTTCTGGAGCTAAAATATACAACAACGTACAAATATCTTGATCATTCATGTTCAAATATCAACTGTTTCTACTTTTATCAGTTTGATAAAAATCTATTGAGGGTCAGTAAAGTATGGATCGACTCTATAATCAACATGTGATCAAAGGAGAGAGTCTTAACCTGATGTTAATGCACACACTCACACACTACAAGTATTTTTGGATGAGCCAAGGTGTGTATGTTTAGCAGGGAGTGTCTTATCAGCCTGGTGTCAGAGAGGAGCATGGGAAGGAGCAACTGTGACGCCTCCAGGGTCTGTCGCCGTGGAGATAAAGGCAGACACGCTGATACCCCGCTGGCCCTCGTTTCCACAGCAGGGCCAAAGAGAGGGGCTAACTGAGTGTGTTAGTCAGAAAGAAAGCAGGTGTTTGAACATTAAACTAACCTATAAGCTTGTGTTCAGGTCACATCACACACATGAACAACCTGAAATGTAAGAATTACCTGGAGGGGGATTTTCTCTGAGCCCTGACCCTGAATTTATCAGACTACTAAACGCAAAATTTTGGAGAGAAATATAAAAGTTTCCTTCGCCTTCACTCACAAACTTATAATTATGAATAGAATAGTCTGAACAAGCATAGATTGGCCCTGTAGTGTCTGAAACCTCTCTACACACACCGAGGCTCTAAAATATCTATAATCTCCTCCAAATAACTTTATAATGTGAGCTGGCTGCAACACTACATGCATGTTTAAACCGTTAGAATCTTAAACATATTTCTGTCTAAACTCCAGGACCTGGAGTTTAGCTGAGGGGAAAGCCTGATAAACAAATAGCAAACGGATGATGGTAAATGAAAGAATGAAAGCTGGTTTTATTCCATTTTCAATGAATACTATGTCTTCACAGCCATCGACTCAGACGAGGAAAACTTTGCAGCCTTAGCTGGAGGTGAGAATTCTTTTATCCCACATGACTTGAACGCAGCATAAATCTTCCTATCTCTGAATAATATATCTCTGAAGTTAGAAAATATGCCTCTGTAAGAGTTTAAGATTCCTGTCTGAGGTATGGAGTCTTCAGTGTGACGCTAAATTTAATCGCAGACCTTTTCAGTCCTAAATTATCATGAGAGGTGGAAAAGAAACGACAGGTAAACACATGAGTAAATATTTACACGTTTTCAAAGGAAAGAAATCATTCATTCACATTTCTTTTCTTCAATTTTTAATGTAATAATCTAATCTAATCTTAATCTAAATGTGTGATGAGTTCTCATGATCTCCTGTCTTGACATTTACACTCCACCCTGCAGGGGCCATTGCTGCAGTGCTGCTGGTCCTGACCTGTGTGATAGCCATGTTACTGTGGTGCCTGTCCAGACACAAAGGCTCCTATGTCACGAATGAGATGGACGAGGACGAGGACGACAACGAGGATGACGAGTCTGTCGGTTCTGATATAGAGCTCCAAACCAAGGAACCTCTGAACATCAAAGAGGAAGAGTGATGTAAAAAATATTAATAAATAAGAACGAATGTCAAATACGGACTTGAGATGCGCAGTCGGGGACAAAAGAGCTTTGTGGCTTTGTAACAGTGACAAGATGTGAAACAGAATTTTTTTCAGAGTTGTTATTTTCTAAAAGGAGCCAGTTTCTTAACGCTGCACTAAGCAACTTTGTACTTTGGCGTCACTAAACGGCAGCGACACTAACTGTGAGTTACAGAGATCAGTCTCCCTGTAATGTGTCGGCCCAATTTATGAATTTAAATGTTGTAAATGGCTGTTGCATCAATTTACACAGTTTTCCAATGTGATTCCAATGTGACTGAATCACATGTTAAAAACTCCTCCTGCCGACACAGATGCTGCTGGTTTCTGAAGCTTTCACAGCTCCTGTAACTCCTCCACCAGACAAATTAGATTTTTACAGCAAAATAAATTTCCTTTACTTTTTAAAAGAAGCTGTGAGGCCAAACTAATGAACTTGCCAGATGCTGATAAATATTTACCGGCACGGTCATTTCCCACCCAGGCCGCTGTCACATTTTAAGCTCAAAGACCAACTAACTGCAGTTAGACAGATAGGGAATCGTTTTCTCACTTTTTTTTTGCATAAATAGAAAGACAAGGTGATAAAACACAAGGTGAAAAGGGTCCAAGCCTTTAAAGGAAGAAATAAAGGAATAAAGTCAGTACTTAGATGCAATAATTAGTCATGTTCTTCTCTGCAGTTAATAGTGTGGAAGAATCAGACTTTAAAAAGCTTGTCATATCTATCTCTTTTTTTACACATGTACTTACAAAAATCTCTTCTTGAGTAGTTTTACTTACTGACACTTTTATACGAATAAAGTTTACACTTTTTGACAACATGCAGAGTTTGGTGTTTGTTGGTATTTAGTGAAGAAAAGTCTAATGTTTAAACTGCTCCATCTGGTGGCTGAGTTACTGCACTGCACCTCTTATTTTCAGTGCATCTGTGTGTATGGTTTGAAGAGAGAACATGTCTCAACCTCACGACAGGGATTTCTCAGCACATGTCCTCGACTTCTCTGATCAGGAATAAGCACAAGTTGAGAAACGCTGCTGTGTAGTTGAAATGCAACATGCCAGCAGTGACACACTGATGGCAACGAGGCAACAAGAGGGAAATAAAGATGCTCGTAGCAATTAAGCAACCATAGCAGCAATAGACTAATGTTGATGCAAATGGTAATGGCAACAACATTCCTAGATTGTAAAATCAGCCAGGTACTTGACTCAGTGCAGTCAAATGAGTCACAGGACCTGAACAACAAGTTGCGGAAGTTGACAGACTTTAGGCCCTCAAGGCAACAAGAGGCTGACAGCAATGCCAGTGAGATACTGACAACAATATTACAATATCATGCCAAATATATGTCGGAAGCAACCAACTGCTGCTGGCAGTAAACCTAAAAGCAACTCGACCAAACCAAAGCCCTGATGTGAGGAGGATCCCGTTCTTCTGTCTGACCCGTGACTCGGTCGAGTCATCTGCGTCACAGTGAGTCATATGTTCGGGTAAACCGTTACCTAACAGAGACCAGCTCCATCCAAAGCTTCATTCTGGGAAGAGCAGAGAGTCCTGTTGGTGCAGCCAGACTTTCATTTCAGGACGGGTGATATGAGTGTGTGTGGCCCTGTCGGTTTCACTTTCAGCTGGAAAGCTGCTGCTCAGCCTTCGACCCCGACGCCAGATTGTTCCTCTGGGCCTTTTACAGGCCTTCGGCCAGAGCCGGTGATGGTTTGCATACAAACATCTTGCCAAAGTGTCTGGGATTCGTTTTAGGTTTGAGTCACTGTTGACTTCTGGTAATTGTGGGGACGTTATGATGAGATGTAGTGAACCACAACGGGAAAGTGAAGCAGATCAACCACAGAAGAGAGGAAAACAAAGATGCACAAACTGCTCTTACCACAGTAACTGTCAGATGTGACTTTTTTAAAGGCTCGTTTGAAGATTTATAAATTAACAGAACAACTGTATTTATGCTTTAACTCCTCCCAGTCAATTCTAAATGATCAATAATTGTACTAATAATAGTTGAAATAATAATAGCAGAGTTATTGTTCATTCTCTTCTAAACCTGGTTTTGTATCAACTAGACACTTTCCTTATTTTTAGCTTGTTGTCGTCTGTTAAATGTTTCATGGAAAACTCTCATTGTGATACACACTGGAGCATCTACTGTCCATTAACCACAGTGATTCATACACAACATGCAGTTACCTGTGCTCCATTACAGACACACTTACTGTCTACTCAACTGACTCAATTTCAAGAACACCGCAAGAAAAGTGAAAGTTGCCTGGTTATAATACTACCACTAACCTGCAGGTGATGCTGTTGGACCAAAATATAGGCTCTTTACAGCAAACGGCAGAGAACCAAAGGATAACTAATAATATTCAATACTCAGTTCAATTTATGATCAATAACAATAAAAAGGGGAAAAATTAATAGGAGAAAATACAGATGGAGAGGAGGAAGAAAAGGGATAGAAGCAGAAAATGGAGAGAAAGAAAGACAGAAGAAGAGAGAAAGGAAAATATACTGTACAAAGGAAAAGTCATTTGATCTTAAATACGGTCTCATCATCAAATCCTGATCATTACAGGAGCAGGAGTGTGCTCATGTTACCTTAAATATTTAATTAAAAACACACACACACACACACACACACACACACAGCTCACTCTGAAGTCACCACCTGAGAATGCTGGGACAAGGAGGCTGGAAGTGTGCGAACGGAGCTCGCTGAGCGTTTGTGTGTGTGTCAGATGGGGGGAGTGTGTACTTCACTGACTGGCCACGGTTTCCTCGGCTCAGCTCGTGGATCCAGCTCCTCGCCTTTCACTAACATTTCTCCTTTCACACAGAATATAAAACCAAAATAAAATCAGTGAGTCATGCTGCGTTCGAGGTCAATCAGGACAAACCACCGGCATGAGCTGGTAGTAGAAAGTAACAGCTTGGTGTCATTTAAGCTCTATGTTTGTTATTTTTTGCAGAATTGGGAAATTCCACCATGATGCCAACTCCAACCAATGATGGTATGAAAGATAGATAGAAAGATAGATAGATAGATAGGTAGGTAGATAGGTAGATAGGTAGATAGATGCCTAATCTCAGTACAGAGGTTGGTGAGTCATAACTTATCTAAACCAATAGGAATGATGACCAAACTACCCAAACAAAGGAGTTTTCCGTGCTGGATGCATCATTTCCCACCAAAACATGAGCAACCAAAAAACCCAGAGGTTTGACCAAAGGAAATAAACGATGATAGACTTCATACCCGTTCATCACCGTGTCAACATCTCTAACATTTTTATTCTGTGCTGACAGGAGCAACAGCCAAATACACGAAACCTGATGAAGTTCAGGCCCGTGACTGACGTCGTTTTGTTGTGTCTCGTCAAATTAAATCCATCTCTGACAGAGACAAAAGAGCAGAGGTTAGACAAAATGGAACTGGACTGGATTAAAACATGTTTTTGTGCCCTGAAGACTGTGCAGCAGCTCCGTATGTTATTTCTTGTCTCTGGGGTCATGAAACACTTTCATTACCAAAAACGCCAGTTTCATTTTCCAGACGTTTTTATGCCGGCCAGGAATGAGTCATCAAAACTTAGGGGTTTGGAACGGATAGCCCCTGATGAAAACACTTCCCAGCATGCTTGGTTAGTCACATAGCAGGATGATGGATTGAAAGCTCTCCCAAATAAATACATGAAAACAAATCTCCACTTCCCAACCCCTAGTTATCCAGGGGAGGTTTGCTGGGCACATTCACTCTTCCTCAACAATGCCGTGATTCAGTTTCATAAAGCTGCACACATTATCATTTGCGAGCTGCCCAGTGTGACCACAGCCTTCTGCTGTCAGCTACTGGGAGCTGCCCAGTATACAACCACAGCCTGCTGCCGCCTCCGAGCTGCTCCTCCGAGCTGCCTGGAAGTTAAGTGTCTTGTTCAAGGGCACAACTGTGGCGTCTGCTGAGGTCGGAGACTGTCACCGCTTCACTTAAAGGGTCAGTTCACTCAACAAAACATGGTTTCTCACTTCCCATCAGTGGTGTGTTCATGCTGCTTCATTTGAGGAGGTTTTCAGAAATCTCAGGGGCCCACTGTTTCCTGTTAACCTGTTCATGCCTGAAGTCTGTTCAGAGCTGTGAATCCAGCTGTGATCCTTTGTTTCGTTTGTTTCTAACCATTTTCTTTCTCATCGCTCTGACCTTCCTCCTGGCGCCGTGTCTCCACATACTTGAGTCAGACACAGAGAGACAAACCTATGAAGTTACTCCCATGAAATGTTCTGCTCTGATATTGATGGGCAGTGAAGTGCGTGGGTGTTTGATGTCCAAGGAATGAAGTGGGTGAAGAAAATATGTAGCTCTCCATCTTATTCCTCATAATTTTACTTTTTTTGTTTTCATTTTTCCAGAGCTGGCAGAGGAACAGAAGCTCTCAGGCTGAGTTAATCTCTCAGGCGTCAGAGTGTGAGAGCTCGTCTTTAACCAAACAGAGCTGAGATAACCTCCGGACGTTTGATGTATCCAGAACATTTCTGTGCACGAACGTCCGAGAAGTGTGTGAAGAAACGAGATGATGCTGCTCCCAGTTTGTTTTTTTCAGCCTCCAACTTGTGAAAGATTTTGTGAGGTATCTCCAGGATCTCTAACATGCCATCACACATTCCAGGAGTGCATCAGGTGCCACAATCACCAAACAGTTCAAAGTTACCAGCAGTTTTCTCACACTTCTCATGAAAAGGACTCAGTAGCTGCTGTAGTCTGTTCACAGTTCAGCTTGAATCCTAAACCTTTGTTCACTACAGAGCTCCAAAGGCACCTCATCCTGTTCTAACACGTGACAGAACAGTCAATGCAACATTAACTTCTCCTTCATGTTTATTTACGTAGATTTACATCTGGATTTTGAGTGTTTACTCTGCATCCTCTGCAAACACACTGAATGATCACAGCCTCACAGGATGAGACTAACACTCCATATATTTTGCTTTGTAGCCAGTGAAGCCTTGGCCTTCAGCCCTCTGCACGGCCTTTTGATTGGTCTGAGGTTGAATTTCTCTCATTTTTTAACAAACTTTAAAATGTTTGCATGTTAAAAACGTGGGAAAAAGTCAAAAGACTCATTTCCTTCTTCGTTCCCCTGGATCACACTGAAGCAACAGGCAGCATGTGAACCACAGTCATTGTTTTTATAACCATGCAGTGAAATCTACTGAAATGCATCTTTAAGAAATAATGGAGACGTCCTACAGCAGGAAGCAGATGGGTTATATGAGCTGAGCAGTCTGTGTTCAATTCTTCCCTCTAACATCAATGGTTTCTGGATACTTCTGATGAAACGCTGCAGTTTATTCAGCTGCACACTTGTGTTGTTGTTATTGTTTTAACTCCATCGCGTCGTCTTCCTGCCGATGTTGTGGAAAATACAAGGAAGTACAGTCAACAACCAAGTTGACAAACATGTTGAACTGATTCTTAAAGTTGCAGATGAAGGTGTAAAGTCTCAGATGTTTTCACACTAAACAGTTTGCAGGAGAAAATGTGAAACCCTTACTGCTCACGTGCAGCTCGGGATGATATGTGGACCCTTTCAAAACAAGGAGACGTGTTTGTGAATCATGTTCAACTTTATGCAGATGAGTAGATTTCAGTGTTTGGAGCACAGTCCAGCAAACCTGCTAAGCTTTGCTGACAGCTCGTCCTGGTGGGAAACCTGTAAGGCCCAAAACGCATTCTCCCCAGAGGTCAGCATTATTAAAGACACAGCAGTGGAACTGTTGACAGGACGCCTTCAGCGACCTGGGTTCAGTTCCCAACCCATGAGAGCATGGTTTCTACTGAGAAGAACAAATAACATTCTTGGCAACGCTTTGTTCTCGTTTAAACCATTAATAAAGCTTTTAACCAAACTGCTTGAACTGCCAAACTTCACCCAAACTTTTAACTGAAACTGCCTTGCCCAGGAGAAAAATAAAGTCTCAGTGTGGAGCTGGAACGTTGAGTCTGTAATCTGCAAACAATCTGCTTCTCCTCGTCTGTGCTCAGTTTCCATCCATTGATTTAGTGAGACTTTTGTAATTAATCAGCTGCAGCCTCTGTTTCAAAAACCTAACAAATTAAACAGATTCTAAGCAACACGATCAATCAGTCCACGGTTACAGGTTTCCAGGAAAACTGTGGGATCTACCTGTTGGATTTCATGCCAGTTTAGAAGAGCTGATGAGGAGGGGACATTTGCATTCGTCCTCAGGGAATCAAAAATATGTCCAAAGTAAATTTACTGGAAATCAGCCCAGTATTCATGGTCACATCACGCCCTGAACCAAACGGTTGGACAGAGAACACACTGATGCCTTCAACACTGGACTCTCTGTACATGAAGATATTACAGAATGATTTGAATTGAATGTGATTTGCATGTGGCGGAGATCAAAGGTGCATCCAAATTCACATTCAGCCTGATAACGCCTCCCCCCAGACAAATTGCTGAGCGCCACAAGAGCTGGTTTAACAAGCGGCAGTGTTCAGCTGTGTGAGCGTGTGGCATGAAGAGGAGCAGAGGTTTCTGAGGCTGTCGGCTTAAAGTACAGGGTAGGAGGCTGCTCGGCCACAGGTCCAGACGATTTCATGAGAGGGAAACGACTGGCAGCACTACAGTCGATCTGTCGTCTTCGTGGGAGGAAAAACACAAAACTTATCTTTATCTTTATTTAGTCTGAAACAGTAAAGCAAACATATCTGTCAGCCAGGCGATGAAGTGTCACTTGTTTCTGCTGCAGATCATCACATCGCCTGAAAAGCACCTGAGTTTTCTGCAAGTTTCCCAACAGCGTGAACGAGTAGAGCTAAAATCATTGGTCGATGAATCTACTGACAGAAAATCAGTAAGCGTTTAAACTAAGGCACCATCATCACAGCTGAAATGCTCGCTTCCTCCTGCTGAATGACTTTATTCTCCATTTCCAAAAAAACCCTTCCACTTTTCAGGTCAAAGAAGGTGAACTGAGGTAATTTACTGCACTGATAAAAATAAATTACTTTAAATCAATGAAAAGATGCTGAAATGTGTGGTTTTACATCACCACACCAGACTTGCTTCAAAAAATTTAGATTTTAGGCTTCCAGTTTGGACTTACATCTTTTTCTGAGTCATTAACAGAATTAACAACGAGACAGAAAAGGATTTTACATTCAGCCTGCTTTGCTTCTTCTCTTTTTTTGCATGCAGACTCAATTAACCTCCAGACCAATGTCAGATGAGCATTACTTCACCTGAAAATGGAAATCCACACTGTAATCTGTTAAAAATTCACTTCAAACCGTTTCCCATCAGTGAGACTTGGTTTGCAAGCAGGAGTTTCCAGTGGTTAACACATGGTAAAAGAATCCACAGTAAATTAACTATAAAAGCTCAATGAAAACGAGCCACAAACTGCCAGAAGATACAGACACAACCCACAACTATCAGCTGATAACAGGACAAAATTACTTTCCAGCTCAAAGGTGGAGAGTTTAGTTCCTGTAAAGATCAAACTGGGGCAAAAATGAGCTGATTAAACATATAAAACTATAATAAAGAAAGAAAGTTGTAAAACGTTGTTCATAGAGTTGATTTTATCACATCTCAGAGAAAAGAAAGGTTGAGTTCAATAAAGAAAAATGCTGCCACTGATGGGTGAAAACCTCATGACTCCAATTTCAGTGATTTTCTTAGTTTAAACTTAATCTAAAGGTCAAAGATTACACACTTCTCTTTGGGTTCATAATGTTTTATCACATTTGTGCTAATGGAGCCCATTGTAGGTCCCATTACAGAAAGAAAACATGGCTGTAAAATCAGAATCAGGACGGGTTTCCTTAAATTCCTGGACATCCTGAAGATGCAAGAGCGCGCAATTAAAACTCGGCCTTCTCTTCAAAAATAAGGTTCTCATTACGGATTCACTGAAGCTTTTCAACGACTGTGCTGCGCCTCAAACCACATATTTAACATATATTGACAACACGTGGTGCTGAAATGAGCTCTAACGGTCTAATAAACTCACTACAAACAAACCGTCCTTTGTGGCGCTCACAGCCTTGAAAAGGACATTTGAAAAGACTCAGCAGCTCCACTGCAGTAACTGGGAGTTTGGTGCCTCTTGTATTATGTATGTATCATGGATGTAGTCTTGGTTTTAGCTGAGAAAAAAAAGGTGAGACACTAAAGGAAAGACCTGAAAAATGAGCAGACAAGCTTTAGACTCCACAACTGTGATCAGAACAACTTATTAGGGATTATTTTGTTCTGCAGGTTGGATGTGAAACACCTTATTTAAAACTTCATGTTGTTTTTTACTTTAATGTTTTGCATCTCTGAAATATGATGAATGTGAGTTTAAAAATGAAACACACAACAGCAGTGGTTTGTTTACAGATCCACTGCCCTCGTTACTCTGAATAATCCACAGACATCACAGTCAACAATTTTAATTGGGACTACTTTCTACTGAAAAAATAGTCCCTTTGAAAACTATCCAGAGTGAAGTCTATGATTATCCAAAGCAGCTTTGTGTCTGGAAAGAAGCAATCAACAGGGCAATTTTCAGAGGTCAATGATCTCCAAATCTGAGCACATAAAATCCAAAATATCTCTGTGGCTCAGAAAAATAAAAGAGTAAGGTCAGCAAAGAAATGAAATCAGATCTGTTTCCGTCACTGCTCAGGACAGAAAGGACTGAACAGGCACAAAGAATCCAGATAGGAGCCAAACAGCTTTATCATTTGGAAAAGTGCTAATATTTCCAGTTGAACAATAAATACTTTGGCTAATTTTCAAGCAAATGAAACACTTTAAAACATCAGCCTGTGTCTCTGCTGCACCTGCAAACCTGTGATTACTGTGCACATTAACGAACAGAACAGCTTCTGTGCTCAGGTTTCCACACAGACAAAAACAAAAAACAGAGCTCAGATGGTATGAACAGGAAAACCTCCTGAATTCCAGTAATGAAAAGCTGCTTCCACAGTTTGGTACAAACCAATCGCTCTCCCTCTGAAACTCACCAACATCTGCCACCAATTTGCCAGAACACGCCTGTCCCGGATACGACTATTAACCAGAGCTGCAGCCTGCCGTGTCTCCTCCGGGCTTTCACCACTAACCAGGGCTGAAGGATGAGCCGCAGGTCCGAGCCCTTCCAGACTGGCCCGACATTGGAAATAACACGACTGCAACAGGCCTGTAATTTTGAGTGGCTGTGACCTTTAATCATAACTTGATCTACATCCTTTATCCCTGCGTCTGTCGGTGGCCCGATGCTAATTTGAGATTTTGGATGTCTGAAGGTTTCGACCTGATCTTTGTCCCACGTTTGGTGCCGTTTCATATTTTGGAGAACGACCAGAGGCTTCTGCCAGCCATCTGTGAAACCAAGACACAGACAAACAGGAGTCCAATCACATGGTTTTTACTCATCAGTGTGAATCATTTCATTTCACCCTGGTGAAGTGTAGATCAGAGACACCCTGCATTAGTATGCTGCTCCAACTGGCTGAAATCTCCCCTGCTGTAAAACAAACCTGACAAAACACAAAATTCATGAGCTGCATTCAGAGTTTGGGAGCACGTTTACTGCCATGTAAATGCCACCTCTGCATGTTGCAGTAAAATGCTGCAGCAGCCTGCGGTGGCACAGCGGAAAGTTACCGCAGCTCTTCAGCCTGTTTTGGCACTGCCAAATATATGAACTGGTGGAGTTTAGTCATGGAGCTTGCTAATGATGAGGAACAACAGCCTCTGGCTTCCTAACCTTTCACTGCTCTCTCTGTAGTTAATCCCAAAAACACAAAACAGGCCAGTTTTTAATTCAGCTGCTGCAGCTGAAAAGTTCTGATCAGAGAAAAAACACTAAGAAACTACTGATTCATAATCATGCTGCCAGCCAAGGACCTCGTTTACCTGTTATCCTTTAAAAAGCACTATCATTTGTTTTAATTGCCCACCGTAAATCATTTTGTGGGTGTCTCAATTAAGAGCAACAACTGCTCGGCTCTATTAGCATCTCAAGATCCTGAGGCCATTAAATTCAAGCATCGTGGGCACAAATCAACCTGTCATCCTCATCACAGTCATGCAACTTAAAGACAGAGAAACTGAGCCGAAGCTGAGGAAAGAGAAAAAGCTGTGGCTCTTTAAAAGCATCTCATAAAGAAAAGTGAGTGAGTGCGGCTGCCAGACACTCAGGGTTCGAGCCAAGCTGTATTAAAACAGGGTGTATTTTAAACAAAGGTTGCATTTTAATAGGGCCAGAGGGTGGCACATCGCAGATAGCTGTTGACTTGTAACTGCCGTGTTTAGCGTTAAACACAACGTCCTGCCATGGCAACATGGATGCCAAGAGTTCCCCCTCAGTGCTGCCAGCCAACCTGGAACTGTTCTATATGCAAAGCAGCCACAAATGAGAAGTATGTTTTAATAACTGGGAACAAAAAGAAGAAGAAAATGTCTTCATACAGGACAGTTTACATAACTGAAGTAGATCAGTGTGCACAGGTATCATCATCGAAGGTAAAGGAACAGATGCTTCACACAGTTTGAAAAAAAGTGATGCTCCCTTTAACCTCAGTGTATGAAAATGGGTGCTCCTCATTTTCTGGTGGAAATGCATTTGTACTCATTTGCTCAGTTCTGGATCTGGATCTGGATCTGGATCTGGATCTGGATCAGGATCAGGATCTGGATCAGGGTCAGGATCAGGATCGGTCCGCCCGTCCACCACTGTTGGATGGACTGTTACCATGTCACCATGAGGCCTGAACCTTTGGTTTCTGATGATGATGATCTTCCCATCGTCCTCAGATGTTCTTTGTTTAGAGCTAATTAGCAAATGTTAAACTGAGACGGTGAACGTGGTAACCATTATACCTGCTTAACATCAGCATGTTGTTGTCATCACTGTGAGCACGTTAGCATTCAGCTCAAAGCCCTGCTGTGTCTCAGCCCGGACTCACAGAGCCACTAGAGGTGGCGGGTGGGTGAAGGGCCAGTATCCATGACGACAGCTGTACTAACACTAAGTAGGATTTGGAACAAAACTCAGTTTATCTGCTGAACTTCCACACACAGGAAGGCAGGACAGACGTTAGATTCAGGATTTACTCTTCATTGTTTTCACTTTTCCACAGGTGAAAGGCTCTGAGGATGAGGACTGACTGGCGTGTGCGGTGAACAGGAGGCTGTGTCAGCTTTGAGTTTGTTGAGGGGTTGTTCTATTTGATTTGTAAACCTTGAATCCAAGCACTGAATTCAAGGATGTCTCCATCGTATCTGCAGAAGTCGAGGCTAAATGTTTCAGTTTCTGCTCTTCTGTTTTTCTTCTTTGTCAGGATTTTTTGTTTCAGATAAATTACTGGTAATAAATATTAATGAAAAGACTGAAATTGATTTTCCGCAGCACTGCAACTCTTGCTATGAACCTTGAACTCAGCAAACAAAAACCCAGCTTGTGTTTCATTCGTCATTGTTTCTGTCCAGAAGAATCCTGATTCGTGACAGTTCATATTTACAACTGTGATCTTGGAAGTCAGCGGCGCATTACACAACTTGAACCCTTCATGAGAAGAAGTCACAACCAAAAAATTCCAGTTTACTTTATATTTGACAGATGTTGGAAAACAAATGTTGTGACGGAACCACTGAAGCCCGTCGCTTCTGAGCTTTTATTTTCAAGTTGGATCAGGTCACATGAAGTGAATCTGTGTGCCTTTCAGTTTTTTGAAATTTGGTCCCTTGCGTGCTGGAGCAAGTCCCTCACCAAGCACAAAAACACTGCTACACTGTGCTGACACTGGCTGCACTAAATACAATGAACAATACAGGAATCCTTCAAATGCATGAGTCTGTAAAACCTGCTTCACCTCACTCTGACAGAGGGTGGGAGGACACGGTGACTGACTGCCAAATGACCGAATCATTGAATAAATGTACATGCACCTTGGCCGATTCATGTTGCAACTTTTGCCAGTGCAGGCAGAGTTAAGGCACAAGGCAAAGAAGATGAACCTTCACCTGTAGATAACCACTAAGCTGGAGTGACAAATTTACAGTTTGTGCAGCCAGATCGTATATTTCAACCAAGATTTGAATGATTTCAGATTTTGTTTTCCCCAGACATGACAAAGCAGTCCTGCTTTTCAGTAAGAGCTCTCATTTCCAGCTGGGTAATAACAGAGGTGGAGGTGACAGGTGATGAAATCTTCATTAGTGGTTAAGGTCGTCCTCATCAGCTCAAAACATCAAATAAATCAGAACTTTATCCCCCTGAAGTCGCCCCGCACGTCTGAAACCATGCTGTCTTTCTTGTCATGTAAATGTAGTACAGTATGGTATAGGTTCAGTTCATTTTAATATTATGAAACATGGTTTTACAGATTCATTAATACTGTAGTACATCTATTTTATTTCAGAATTTTTCTTCATATTATTGCTTCTATTTATTTGTATCCTTAACATTTATCATTAGTTTATTTAAATCTGTTGTAAATGTTCTGCAATATCTGTCTATTATTGTAATGTTTGTAAATGTGCAAGTTTATTTTGACTAATTATTTCCTAATCATTGCAATTTATAAAAATATCTGTAAATATACACAGGGTTATTATACTCTAGTAGTTGTATATTATAATTTTTTATTACGTAAATATAATTTTCTGAAATTAAATAAAAACGAACTGAAAATAAAATCCTCCTTAAGGTCTTCTCGGTTGGAGTGTGGTTTTCCAGCCCTTCCCCGTCTGCGGTGTCAGCCTCAGCTGGCCCACATTCAGACGACCTTAAATATTTCTGCTGTCGCGTTACAGTGACATACGAAAACACCAAGCGCGCACACGCACGCACGCACCAACCGCGACGGGAGCGCGCGCGGCAGAGACCCTGTCAAATCACAACGGAGGTGACGCGCAGGCAGAGGACTTACATAAAAATCCTCCGAGGACTTTTCAGGCGCTTTTTAACGCGTTAAAGTGTCGGTGCACCGGGTGGAAATACCGGAACGTCGGGAATATGAAAAGTTGGGACAGTTTGTTGGCGTCTGGCGGACGTTTGGACTAAATAAAGAAAACTAAAAGTAGATTGTTTGTTACAGCTCGGACGCAGCCGAGGAGCGTTCAGGGGATTTCTCCTGCTTACTTTCTGCCTCATTTTCTACATCACTGTACTTTTCTGTCGTCTCTCACGGGATCTGATTCCTCCGGACACGTCTGGACCTGCTGAGCTGCACACAAACCGTGGATAAAGCCACTTTGCCCCGCTGTGTTGGCTCTGAGTTCACCATGCTGCCGAGCACGGCGATTTACGCGGTGAAGAAACGGAAGAAGCCGGTCCAGAAAATGTAAGTCAGCGCACTGAAATCTCTGTTTTATCCCTTTAATATCCCCTCAGTGTCTCACAGCATGTCTGGAGAGCGGGTTTACAGTGACTCCACTGTCCTCAGTGACCTTATGATGTCTCCGGTATGTCTCTAATACTGCCTGGTGACCCTGCTGTACCGTCTGCTGTACTTTTACTGTAATACTACCACGGTGCATTTTGGAAACGGTGCCTGTGATCTTCAGCAGAGAACTTTGACACATGAAACTTCAGAAACATCATGCACCGAAGCCTTTTCCATGTTTTTATTGCACTATGATCTGCTGTATGTTGTGCAGGTTTGCATCTAATGTACACAAGAGATGGCTCCTTTTTTTTAGGTGGTTACAGCTGTGCAAACATCTGCAGACCGGTCAGTCAGTATGCATTACAGCCCGTGTTACATGGTAATGAGGTGTAATAGGTTAGAAGTTGTACTGTGTGTGCAATAGTAGCTGCATTGTTCTTAGTTGAATCCATTAGGCCATAAAGTCTGTTTTCCCTGCTGTGGTTATGCAACGTTGGTCAGGCAGACCGAGGTAATGTGAGGTGCCTCAGTCCAACAACACTACAGAAAACTGTTGCTTCAGTATCATTTCAATCTAATTATACTGTCCGAGGCAGCCGGGCTTCCCAGACTGGTTCCTCCAGGTGGCGTTTAGATCTCCTCTGAAGAAACAAGTGCTTCAGTGGAACCTGCTGTTTTTACTGTGCGTGTTCTCTGTAGGCAGGGAGGTTAGCAGTGGAGAGAGTGAAACCCCACATCAATAATATCATCACACCACCTTCTTATGGTTCCACTTGTGATTTTAGCAAACGTATATGGCAACTTGTTTCCTCCTCCACTGTGTCTCATGGTCCCCTGGAGGGCTCCAGACCACAGTTTGAGAACCGCTGCCCTGGTCTTGCACTGGGAAATTACTCTTCAGGGTTTCATGTACTGTTGCACATCCCTTTTGTGTTCAGAGGAACCGCTGTTACACTGAGTTTTACTCGTTTCATCAATGCTCAGCTGGTTCTGTGTGAAACCTTGAATGGTTCTCTGTTGAATTGCTTACTAGCACTCCAATCTCAGGCCCCATTAGAACCCCCTGAAAGAACTCTGTGGACCTGTATCGGGAACCAGCGGTTTATAACAGAGCAAAGTTGTTCTTTGCAGCAGACGAGAACCCTCCACAATGACCCCTGAGTCTGAGCAGTACCTACATCAAACCTTTAAGAGAACATCTTTAGAATATAACTAACTACAGACCCTTCATGGTGCTGTAAAGAACCTTTCCACAACCTAAGAGCTGCTCTAAGCCACACTGTCCTCCTCACTGGGATTCTAGCAGTTTGTGATTTTTAACTTTAACAAGCCAGACAGTGTTAACTGCTCCACACGGAACCACAGGCCAGAGCTGAGAACCACGGCAGAACCCTGCCAGAACCCTGCCAGAACCGTGGTTTCAGTGTGTGTGTGGTACTACCTGCATTAATCATAATCAGGACGTGGAGCGAGAGCGCTCTCACGCAATGTTTCCACGAGGGAGGGAGGGAGGGAGGGAGGATGGCGTAATCTGAGACTCGCTCTGTTTTTTCTCTCCTCCTCCTCCGACTGCCACAACATACTTTTTTCCTGTCTTTCCTTCTGTCTCTCTGTGAGTTTTTTTTGGGGGTTGTTTTTTTCCTCCCTCCCTCGACTCAAATTAACATAGTTCTGTGTCACGCAAACGGTTACGTAAGTCTGCCATGTTCACTCGCCGTGGTTTTTAGGAAAAGTTGCTCTCTGGGAGTTTATCTTTCTTTTCCTTTTTCTTTTTCTTTTTTTTGGGGGGGTGGTGTTCATGGACTGAGTGAGCTATGAGTGAGTGAGTGTGTGTGTGTGTGTGTGTGTGTCAGAGAGAGTCTGTTTTGCTCACGGGCAGGACTGGAGGTGGTGTTACTGCAGTCTGCCCTGAGGCAGTTTACCTTTATGTTTACTCTGCACTGTAAAACCAGAACATTGAAATTTATGGTAATGTCAGTGAGAGGGAAGGAGAGACAGTTCAACATAACCCGGACTTCAGCTGCACTCCATGCATTTAAGACAAACTGTGTCCAGCTTGTCCCCAGAGCTCACGTCTGTCTAAAATATTATTGTGTACTGCAGAGGATCTCACTCACCCTGAATCACAGGATCTAGAGCCACTGCACTGATGGATATACTGAAAATATAGAAACGTCATCATGGAGCAGATCAAATCAGTGGACAGTAGCTGGTTGTCCAGGGCTGATCGTCTCCTCGTGCCTGTTAGAAAAAAGTGCAAGCAGCTTTGGTGGCGTCTGCCAAATTAATGTAGTGTAATGCAGTTTAGGGAAATATGATGATTCATACACCCGTGGAAAAATCCTCATTCAAAACATGAATTTCCATTTAGTTCCCCTTTTCTACGATGGCTGGACATCAGAGGTGTGTGTGTGTGTGTGTGTGTGTCAGAGAGGTTTAACGTGCTGCACAGTTTGTACGAAACGAAACAGAAAAGAACAGAGAGTGGACATTTGTCCACAGCTGTCCTCGGTTCTGACGGTGAAATGTGGAGCTTATATGATGCTCAGCGTTTGCCTGCAGATACATTTCAGGTGCAGCTGATTTCTGTTTGACAGCAGTGAAGAAAGAAACTGGGCCGAAGTCACGTGGCAGAAAAAGGTCGGACGTTACTGCTGCTTAGATTCTTTGTTGTGTGTTGGTGGACGTGATTTTGGCAGAAGTCATGCTGATGCATCTTGAGACCTGCAGCAGGAGACGCGCTGCTTTTCTCATGACTAACATGTGATGGACATCAGTCTCCTAGCTTTCACTTCCCAGACATTATGACACTGGGAAACGTCAAAACATAATAATATAACTGGATTCAGTTGCTTTTATTTTCTCTTCCTAATTTATTGTAATTTTTGTGGGTATTTGTTAATCAGCTGTGGTTGTGTGGGGACGGGGACACTGTTAGTCCCATTTTTCATCAGTGAGTAAATTGAACTTTTGAACCTGTGATTTAAATCCTCAGAATCAACAAAAATAAAACACTTATAAAGTATTTCATTAATCTGATGATCCAAAAGCAGACGTTCCTGTCTCGTTAGTTTCTCCATAAACTCTTACTCACACATCATACATGTTGTGATATGTAATTACATATAGACTCAGACAAGATTTGATCCATGTAAAGTTATAGATACTTTCACTATAAAGTAATAAAGTAATAGTCTAAACTGTCAAGATGTTTATTATAATTACTTGAATTATTCCTGATTAATTGTTGCAGCTGCAAACTGAATGAAGACATACAGAGTATGAGCAGAAACACATGAAACTCTACAGAAACTTTCTGGTGTGAACTCTCTGAGTGGGAGATCAGTGGAGCTCTCACACTCTTCCTGTATCATAACTCTGCCACCGAACACATGCCAAAATCCTATTTAGTTTCTTTTGTTCCGCAAAGGTGTCGTCGCCCGGTCGGAGACAAAGTGCCTTTGTGTGAACAGAGAGGGGTGTTTCTTCAAGTCCTACACAGCCCCGCTCTCTCTCTCTCTCTCTCACACACACACACACACACACACACACACACACACACACACACACACACACACACACACACACACACACACACACACGCACACACACACACGCACACTCATAGATACACGCCCCTTCCAGGACAGATCTGGTAGATAAAGCAAGAAGCAACAACACTGGCCGCTCATTGTTCTTGCAGGGAGTTGTGCCGTCAGGAATGCAGCGATAGCCATCTCGCCTCGATTTCAGATATATCGTGTTCTGGAGTATTATTGGAAGCAGATGTCTTACTTACAGGGGGAGGGGAGGAGGGCTTTGTCGGGGCTAACGTCCACATTTTACACCTTTATGTTACAGTGACAGCTCAGACATTCAGCTCATAACCTTTCCCTCAGAGACCGTTTGCTTTTAACAATTGAAAAAAGCTCAGCTATTTTACGAGACAGTGGCTTTTCCTGTGCTAGTGATTGTGTTGTTGGACAGATTTGTTCCTTTTCTGCAGCATTTAAAGTAAAATCATGTATTTGCAAGTGAAGTTAATGGATTAGTTGAAACTCAGCACCCTTCAGCTCAGGTGTGAGGTGTTTCCTTTGTTTACCTGTGTGTGAAATCATACATTAAAACTCTCACAAGTTCACGTTCCCTTTGCATATTTTTGGCAGACTGGTTATTTCATTAAATATTTCATTGATGTTTAACATATTCCACAGCTGGCTCAGGTTAGGAGTGGCTTTTGGTTTGTTTCTTCCTCTTCGTGGTATTTTTAGACATATTTTGGTCCTTTCTTAAGCAGTTATCCAGTTAGCCAGCAACACATTGTGGTTCTAAAGTTCCTAATTTTCTTTACATAGAACCACGTCTCGGTTTTCACACTCTTTCTGATGTTTCGGGTTCAGGCTGCGCATTTTGACACTTATGTTAAGGTGTTGGAGATTCAGTGTCTAGAAAGTATGCAGTCATGCAGGTGCACACACACACACACACACACACACACACACACACACACACACACACACACACACAGTCGGCTTCACAGTTGGCCTCACCTGACCTGAAATCCCCAGTGGAGTCATCAGCAGGAACATCTGAACCTGATTTAACTGGAGAACCAGCAGACATGCAGCTGCTCTGTGTGAGACTGGCCTTTAACTGGAAGGCCACAGGTTCCACTCCCACAACACCCAGATGCTGAAGTGTCCTCGAGCAAGCGACTGAAACCTGACTGTTAGCTGCAGCTCTCTTAAATTAACTATGAAATAATACAGTGTAAATATGTCAACATAAAGAAAAGGAAATAAGGAGAAATAAAAATGTTAATTATGCAGATATGAAATTTAGCACTGCCTCTGAGCTCGCTGCACGTCCTGTCTGCAGGTCACAGATGAATAAAATGAGAAATCTGAGAAATCTGCTTTTCTGACCTGCTGCTTCTCCTTCTCTCTCTGTTTGGCCGACTCTCCTCCTCCTCCTCCTCCTCCTCCTCCTCCTCCTCCTCCTCCTCCATCTCTCTCTTCATTAGATGCAGCTCTCCCTTCCTGACCCTCTCCTGCAGCTTCAGCTGCCACAGCAGCCCTGGTAGAAGCTCAGAAATATTCCAAACATATTAACTGGATAGCTAATCACACTGGTCTGACTCTTCAGTTCTCCTACGTGGTTTTAGTGCGCCTCCTCAGGACGAGCCTTTTCTTTGAATAGATTTTTCAGTATTCATCTGGATTCTGGGAGCAAACATTCAGTGTCAGAGGATGAATGAATTAGGCTGCGTGCAAATTGTCTCAGCGTAAACCAGTGGCGTGTCCAGGTCCGGTCTGAGGTGCACCGCAGCATCACACCTTCTCTGGGACAAAGAAAAGCCCCTCTGTGCAGTGAAGGTCTGGTTTGAGTTACAGACGAGAAGCCGCTGGGTTTACCGCCGGTCACCGGAGTTCAGTTACAGATACAGACCTGCTTTCTGCTGCTGAGCTTCATCTGGCCCGACGGCTTTGACCTGCAGCCAAGCAGCCTGAGAGATCAGGGTGTATTTACCACATTACACAAGTTAAAACAACAGAGCGTGCTGTCGTATCAAACCAGAGGGAGGAACGGTGGTGATGAATTTTACCCATGTGCTTTAAGAACACATGCTGCTGTACTGATATGGAAACCAACATCATCAGAGCGATGGGATTTCTGAATACTGGTGTGTGTCCTGGATCAGTAATATTGCCTGTGTGTATAAATGTGAAACTAGGCCACCAGCCTCTTTTTGTTGTTGTCAGTGGATGTTTAAAAAAAAAAAAAAAGATGCTGACCTGTAGTTCATTCAGAGTTTCTACAGTCAGTAGGATGTTGCAGGTAAAACAGTTTGATCTTTTACCTTTGACTTTGATTCATTGTGTGAATAAATGTGATCTTTCAAAGGGGGAAATCTGATTCAGGAAGGAAAGTGTCCATTTCCTGTCCCTCAGTAAATGTGTGAGTTTACAGTCCGTAAACGTAAATCCTCACATCCAGCCTGATGTACATGAACTGGGAGTTTGGCTGTGAAGTCTTCCTGCTGCTGACGGAACTGAGAGCTGAACACACAGGTGATAAACAACTCCTGGAACAGGTGACGTCAGGCTGCTCGCCTGGTCCCCATGGCAACAGAGGATGGAGCTAGACAGCTTGCGGCTCTGCCTCTGGAGAGTCGAGGTGGTCCGGGCCTCACTGTTTTCCACTCAGCGCTCACCTTCCAGCAGCTGGGAGGAAAACAGCTCGGCCTGTGTGGACAGTGGAGCTGATTTTGAATCGACTGGTGTGAATATGTGAGGACAGGGACGCTGTTTATACAGAGAGACGTGTTTAAAACTGAATTTGCACACATGAAATAAAATAATCAAAAGAAAATGAGAGTGAATGCTTGTTTACTGTAATGTGAATATCAGTTCTTTGGCTTGAACTGCATTGGTTTTATTTCGCATGTCAAACCGTTTGTTGCTGTGTTTTAATGTTGTCGTCTTTTTGTATCCGCAGCCCCAAACCTCCACCTCCCGATGGAGCCAAGTCCAACCCGTCCAAACGTCACCGTGACCGGCTCAACGGTGAACTGGACAAGCTCACCAGCCTGCTGCCCTTCACCGAGGAGGTCAGGGCTCGGCTTGACAAGCTGTCCGTCCTCCGCCTCAGCGTCGGGTACCTGAAGGTCAAGAGCTTCTTCAACGGTAGGTGTCCAAACTGGGACATGTCCATCCTCTGCTAGTTTCCTCTGTCAACCAACCAAACACACAGTGAAAGCAGTAGTTGAAGCACAGTGAAGGAGTCACAGAGTGCAGGATGTTTGGTTGAGTAAAATAACTACAGCTACAAGTTAAAATGATGTGGAAGGAAGCAGAGTAAGTGCTTTTCAAGTAACATTCGGGTCTCATTTGAATTACCGGGCAAAGCTTGCATGGTCATTCTCCTGTTTGTTTTCCAAATGTTACTGTAAATCTGTTTAACAATTACAGAGAAGTACCAGGAAAAGAAGTAAAGTCAGCACTGAGGAGAGAGGTCGGGGGCTTTGTTTTGTAAGAGCAACATGAAGGAGGAGTAATGCTCTCTAACCTCTTCTAAAAGACAAATCTCTCCACTGGGAATCAGTCGATTACTTGTTGAATCCTCCCGTATTTCTGTCAGCATGGCGCAGGGAGGCTTGAAGCTCAGGGAGGTTATTCCAGTTTCCATCCAGCTTCCTCACATTGTTCTGCGACCTCTTTTGAAAATAGCAGCGATTTGATCCAGACAGCCTGAAAGACCAGGTTCCTATTTACAGTAAATGGATGTGTGGGAGTGTGTGTGTGTGTGTGTGTGTGTTGTTGTCACCAGCTGAGAGGTTATATCAGTGCAGGACTGTGAAATTTGGCCCTTGTGGCTTGCCATATATTTGGAGCCAGCCTCCTCAGCAACAGGAGGTGTGAAGTGAAACGAAAAGAGGCGAACATTTCTCTGTACATGTTGTCAGGGCGACGATCTGCACACACACTGTGTGTGTGTGTGTGTGTGTCCACCTGTTCCATGCTGTAGGTTAAAATGCTAATATTCACATGCATGTTATGAACGTGTGAACATATGCTACGTATGATTTGCTCATATTTTTACAGTGAAGTTAAACATGTAAGGTTGTCTGTTGTCCAGTGAATCACTCTAATAATTAGTCAGCTACCAGAAATTGATTGATTATTGGTTAACTGATTGATCTTTCTTATTGAGATTTGCTGCTTTACTGTGTTGCAGACATGTAAACTGAATGTTAGAGTTAGTGTTGAACTGCTGGTTGGATGTAATGAGTCGATTCTGTGCACCCGGGTTAGTTCCTGTTCCACTGGACTTTTTAAGGAGAATAGACATTTACTGCTGTATTGGTTCATAAATCAATCAGTTGAACTTCAGACGGAATTGACACCAACAATAAATTCTCCCAACACGGAGCAGCAAACAAGGTAATCAGAGCACAGAGCCGACAGAAACGTCTCGTGAGCGGGTGATATATCACCAAATGCTGGAATCATAAAAGTGCTCCAGCGTTGGCTCTGCGGGCTTGAGGACGAGGTCTTCATCGCCGGAATCAATGGGAGTTTTTGTTCTGGAACAGAGTTCAGGCAGCAGAGTGAGCCAGAAATCTCTGGCGAGGAATCAGTGACTCATTGGCATTGACTAACAACCCTATCAACCCCCTGCAGTCATGTTATGGTCTATTTGTGCTCTGAGAGTAGAAAAACTGACTTACTGCCTCTTTGAAGTGTGTGTGTGTGTGTGTGTGTGTCTGTAGAAACGATGCGTTCGAAGCTGTTCTCATCAAAACAAAGGAGATTTTCAGTCGCCTTTTCCCATCAGCCCCCACCTGTTGCCAGAGGAAACAGACATCAGAGCCTGTTGCTTTGGATTCATCAATTATTTGGCAGAGTCGGTCTCTTAGTGTCGGCTGAACAAATGCGTTTGGAGTCGGCGCAGGGAGTCTGGTTACTTTCACACCACAGCCAGCGAGAGGCGAGGCGGTGGGCTCTGGCAGCTTCACTCAGCGCTTTTATTTTGAAAGGAGATCAGAGGGGTAAGAGAGTTTTGGTTCAGATTCAGATTTCTGAACTCAAGAAGAGCGTGTTGACACGATACTGAAAATCTAACTCACTGCAGTTTTCATAATAGCTATTGAGAACACACACACAAACACTTCCCCCACCTCCACCCGATTCTTGGCCACCGATCCGTCATTCTCCATCCCACCGAGCCCCGCCCGTTTCCTGTGGCGGCCCCTGCGGCACCCCGGGGCCCCTTTTCCTTCGACTGTTCGGCCTTTTCCTCCTCGGCTCCTACGTCTGAAGTTCAGGGCTCCTCCGCCCCCCCTCCACCTCAAACAAACGCTGCAGGACTCCTGTGTGTTGTTACAGCAGGGAGGCGTGTTTGCATGGCAGGCCTGCACCGGGACAGCTCAGGGCTTTATGCATTCATGAAACTCTCCACCACACACACACACACACACACACACACACACACACACGCACACACACACACACACA